>NW_010185280.1:0-206 GCF_000695765.1 Mesitornis unicolor | reverse complement strand
ACCCTATGTCCCCCCATGTCCCTCCATGAACCCCATGACCCCCATAACTCCATGACCCCGCATGACCCCATGACCTCCCATAACCCCATGACCCCCATGAACCCCATGACCTCCCATAACTCCATGACCCCCATGAACCCCATGACCCCACACGACCCCAATGAACCCCCATGATCTCCTCTAACCCCATGACCCCACATGACCCC
>NW_010185279.1:0-12678 GCF_000695765.1 Mesitornis unicolor | reverse complement strand
TTCTGTGATTCTGTGATTCTGTGATATTTTTTATGGAAGATGACACTTTATTTAGGTCATAGAATTCTCTAGTTCATAATTTTGAATTTGCATCTTTTCCTCCAATGAACATGCTGCCTTTTCTAGATTAACATTGTCTAGTAATAGAATAGCCTACTTTTTCATGTCATACAGATCCTGAAAATACTGACACAAATATTCTTTGGAAATCTTACTTAAGAAAGGGAAAAACAACCTAAGTAAGTCTCTTTTTTTCTGCTTGTAATGATCCTTGTCAGGGAAGGAAATGTAGAGGAGAGAGAAAATTTTAGGACAAAGTATTTTCCTTGTAGTGCAAGTGTTTTAAGTGAGCCATGCGTGCAGACGAATCTGTGGAAAATAGTATTCACCAGTCTTGTGGTAGTCCTGTGGAGAAAGCAATTCATGCTGATGCTAACACTCAGAGGGAAATATCTGTTCTCTTTAAGTCTTTCCATTATTTTGCAGGTGATGGATGTAAGTATATTCACAAGAAACTGTTGGCCCCATCCTTGTCTGTTGTTTTAATATCAATACTAGTTCATTTTATAATCAAATCCCCTTAAAGATGCACTCCCGGGGTTAGTGGCTGTAGTTAAAAAAAGTACAAGTTGTGTGTGAAAGAGGAAGACAGAAATGTAGAACTCTGGCTGCATTAAATGTCCATGAGAAGACAGAATTTAAGGAATAAGTTGAGGAGCAGGAAATCTGCTGCAGAGAGTTTGTAAGGCCAACAGATTATTGGGAAATAAAAGGAACATTCAGGGAAAGCCATAGTAGAAAGACTGAGTGTGTATTTTGCCTTTCTGTTCATGGTAGAAGAAATTGATGGAGGTTACTGCACAAGAGTTCTTTTTTATAGCTGGCTTATTAGAGGGTTGGTCTCAAATTGAAATGTTGGCAGAAGAGAGACTAATTGACTAAAATGAACAAGAACAAATTGCCACAATTGGATTCACTCAGAAATGAAATAACTGCTAAAAGTGCTCCTGATGGCTTGTCCTGGTTTTGCTGGGATAGAGTCATAGAATCAGTTTTCTTTTCAGGAAAGCTGCGTTTTTGAGAAGACTGCAGTGCTCAGTTTTGGTGAGAATAAAACTGATAAGAGACTTTGTTTTAGATTTTGGCCACTACTTGTGTGCAGCTTGCCACAGTGATCAAGGTCTTTAGCAGCTTTGTGTTAGGCAAGTGCAGAAGCTACGAGGAATGAAAGCCAGGGCAGCTCACCTAAGCTGACCAACAGAAGTATCTTGTATCATAAATGTTATGTTCACTATAAATTGGGAAATTTGCTAGGGATGGCCCTCTTTCCTCAGTGGTTGGCATCTATGGAGGGTCTCACTTGTCATTCTTCTTACAAATCCTCCCCCATACCCTACTCCCCCATACCTTGTGACAGCTGAAGCTGTGACACGCACAGTGTTATTTAACATTCACTGCTGGGAGCACACAGCTCAGGACCACTATATGAGCTGAGTATAAATTTATGTGTTTTATATTAATATTGGCATTAATATTAGTTTCTTATTATTTTATTAAATCTGTTTCCATTTCAACTCAAAGTTCTCCTTTCCTTTTTCTGATTCTCCTCCTTGGGTAGGGAGGTGTCATCGGGTGGTAGAACAACTGCCTAAATGAAGACATAGCTGAAAATGTTAAGTACATGGCAGTCTTAGTGGGATTCCTGGAGAGTTATGGGAACTACAGAGCAGCATGCTGGCCATTTGTATTGCACAGGTGTACCAAGGAGTAGATATAGTGGACACCTGTATAAATACTAGATGATGGCAAAGAGATAACATGAATTTTTGAAGGAGAAATAAGGCTTCATAAACCTATAGGCATGTAGATGATGGAGATCAAGTTTTATTTTAAGGCTTCTTAGATTTCAGAAAGGCTCTTAAGGAACCAAGCTGCTATAGGGAGAAAAGTGAAGCTTCTTGCACAGATATGAAAGCAGAAAACCAAGGGTAGATGTAAGTGGTTTGTTGTCACAATGGAGAGAAATTACCAGTGCAGAGGCACATGTGTCTGTTGCAGTGCCTCTGCTGTTCATTTCTTCATACATGATTCAGAAGAAAGGATTATAGTATTTGCATGTGTCACTGTGTTATTCAGGGTAAACACCTCCAGAAGTACTTTATAAGACTAAGTAACTAGGCAATGAAACAGTATACACAGCTCAGTGTTGAAGAAAAACGGATTGAATATTGAGGGGCAGGGAGAGCAGACCTACCTTTGCTTGTATAGTGATGGGCAGAGCCAACAATAATTGACTGTTATCTCTTGGATGTAAGAAAGACCCTAGATTTGTAATAAATGGTTCCACAAGTGTGTTACAGTCAAAAAAACCAAAACTGAGTGTTACAGATCTGGGTTTTTCTAACTCTGTCTTAAAGGATTAGAGTACAAATCCACCATTTATTTTGATGATGTATCCATATCTTGAGTGTTGTGTGCATTTCTGGACCATCATCTCAAACATGATCCAGGAGAGCTGGAAAAGACCACAAGGAGTGCTGCAAGGATAGTCAGAGATGCGTAATACCTTTCATACAAAGAACAGTTAATCTGGAGAGGAGGAGAGGCAACTGGGGATGTGATGACAGTTTTATAAAACATGAATGGTATGGTATGGCAAGGGTGCTAGGGATCAGTTCATTGTCTCTCCCAGTACAAAAACTAATGAGCATGGAAATGAAATGAGCAGGTGTTGGGTTTAGAACAGCAAAAAGAGGACTTTTGTTTCATGCACACATCATTAAGTTGTGTTACTCCACAGGATGTGGTGGATACTGAAAATTTATACCGATTCAAAGGGAGACTGGACAAAATGAATGGAAGAAAAAGTCTGTAGGGGATTATTAAATACATAAGCATGACCTCTTGCTTTGGAAGTCCCTGAGCTGCAAACTATTCGAAGCTGGATAGTATTTGGGGAAAGTATGACTAAAGGCTTGCACTATTCTTATTCTCTTCCCCAGACATCTGCTTTTGGCTGCTTTTGGAAATGGGGGTACTGGATAGAATATTTGACGTGGCAAAATACTAGATTTGTCTTTTTAAATTATAAAACATCAAGAGAGATGTTTCTGTGAGTTAGCAGCTCAGGGTAGCATCTGCAAATCTTGTACTTTCTAGACTGAAAGTCTCCTATTCATTTTCTTTATAATTTAAGACAGAAGTGCATTTTTAACAAAACACAGAAATTACCATGTATGTTTGTCTCCTGCCAGCTGGCGTCAACTAGAAATTATGTTTCATTTCAGTCATGCTAAAGTGCCAGATGAGATAATACATATTGTCTTGTTTAGGGAATCTAAGCAGCTATGTCTGTAATCCAGACTAGTTTTTTCTGATTTATTTTCTCCTACATGTGTGTGAAATTGTATTTAATATGGAAGTTTTTAGTTTCTCTGCTCTTCTCTCTTCTACTATAGATACATTTTAACTGCTGACATGAACACAAAATATGTGAGATTCTCTGAAATGTTAGAGAAAAGACTGAAAGCTCTTAAGGCTCTGACTGGGACAGAATGTAGAGGGAGGAGGACACTGTGTTACTTTATTATGCTACAGATACTGATTTACTGGATCGATTTAGAGTGTTGATTCAATGGTACGTCTTTAGGGCACTTACCAGCAGATCAAAAATGCATAAACACGTGATGCAAACATCTTGTGTAAACGTACCTCATCAGCCCAAATTTTAGTGTTAACCTTGTACTAGTAGGTTTTCTGCTCTGTCAGATATTATTCATCTCTCTACAACTCTGACAATGCCAGACCTGGTATTGTTCATCTTCAGCTGGTGTGAAGTTGGTTCAAATGCAGCATCCTGCAATCTGGCGAACTTGACAGAAATGTTATTGTGTCTGCACCTGCTTGGGGGTGAATTTGTGTTGCATGGTGATCATACCAGATGGTACTGTACCAGATGGTAATTTGGCATTAATGAAGACACAGCCATGTGTTGCACATAATGCATTCTTTACTTTTCTGTCCTGTATTAATGTATTTCACACTTTTGCTGGGTTTTCCTGAAGTAGCTATGGGGATTAAATTAATGCCTTTCACCCCAGACTAACTGCAGGCTTCTTCATGTCTTGCCACCTAAATGTTTCCGCTGTTCTTGTAATACCAAATAAACAACTTTGTCCTCTTTTTCTCTGTGGTCTGAGGCACGGGGAGAAGTAACTACCTGGAGGTGGAAAGCCGGTGCAGTGATTATGCTGCCATAGAGGGTTTTTTGTACCGAATATTAGACCATTCAGTGTTACTGGTGGTTGAGTTCCCAGGTTATCATGTTCTGCTGCAAGGGAGACTGAGTTAAAGAGGCAAGGATCACGCAGGTATTAGGAAGTTCCTTCCTGAGCCTTTGTAGTCTGTTCCCACATATGCTGCTGAAGTAGATTGATCCTAGTGAGACTCCGTACAGTTTACTTCACATACCAAAGTGAGCGTTATTGAAGTATGTGGCTTTGGAGGTGGGCAAAGGCAACATTTGGATTTGTGTAGGTGAGGCTATTGAAGTATGTTGTAAATAACTGAATGCTGTTTTGTTATTGTTGGGATGTTTGTATATAGTAGCTACTTTGATCTCTGCACAGAGTGTATATAAATTTATTTTACTGCAGTTAGGTTATTTTGTGACTACCTTAAGAATAAACTGTAAGAAAACCTAGTAGTATTCTCATGTTCAAGTATCATCATCTGATACCTGCAAATATTTGACTTAATGACATATTTGCATATAGCAAATATTGTTCTTTTCTCTGAAGATTTATTAAAGCTATGTCAAATACAATTAGTCATAGTCAACAGCGTCACAGCTAGGTATTTTGGAATTCATAAAGGAAGGTAAGTTTTCTGTTTAGACGAGAAAGTTGTCCAGCTCTTCTGCTGGACTAAAGTACTTCTCCAGTATGGAAAGAGGAAGGTTCAGCCATGTTAGTAACTGATTGTACTAAGAAGTATGTCGGGTAACATGAAGCTACTCTTTAGATTTATAGTCTGCCTTTTACCTGAAGAATAGTGCAAGGTTCTTTGCCAGGAAATCAGGGAATACGTCTGAGGGGCTCATACTTTAGCTGTGAAAACAGTCCAAAGAACATCTTTGTAATGTTTTTTTTCTCCAATTAGTCTTTTGCTATTGAGTTATACTTAAAAAGAAAGAAAAAATAAAAATGCCCTTGTATCTTACTATCAGTCAATTGATCAGATGATCATTGACCTCAGACCTAGTATCTATGATGGCGATTCTTCTAAATTTCTATGTAACCAGACCATACTTTCTAGGAGAAAACTGTTAAGCATTCTTTTTGGAGATGAAATTATGGAAGGAAGATCATTAATTAAATTAGAATCCAAGGAAGTCTTTACTACTGTCTTTTCCTCCCTCAGTAATCATGGTTAAAATTTTGAGCATGCTGGTAATAATAATAATATTAAGACAGATCTGTTAAAGTTGTCAGACAGTGTTTTATTCTTCATTCTATATTATGTGATTCCTAAAGATGCCAGAAATTGTCTCAAATGCACAAGAAGTTTTAACATAATAAAAAATAATTTAATAACCAATTAATAAATCTTCCATTTGAAGTTTTTCCTTCTGAATCCTTACCTATGGCAGTAGAGTTCTCTCCCGAGGGTTAGTCTGCATTTGCAGGCATTGATGTTTATTGCTTCACTTCCCATTGATGCTTGCTCTTGTGACTAAACAGAATACCTTATTGTATTGAATACTGCTTTTGTTTTGTCTTTTTTTCAATGAAGATGAAGAGTTCAGATTTTCATCAAACAAACTAGGTAATTTGGAGAACAAATGTGTCTCTTTACAATGTGCTTTCCTCTACTGGAAAGACTGAACAAAGACTGATCGAAATCAATGGCATCTTTACTCACTTGCATTTTTCTGTATCTGATAATGTAAAAGGTTATTTATAGACACTGGTTAATTAAAATCCAGTGTATCAGGCCTGTGTTGTCCATTTGGGCTGAGGCATCATTCATCAGCTGAGAGCATTTAGCCATCTGTGCAAACACACATCATATACTTCATATTATCTCTTCAAATCCTCAGACATGACGGCCTATTTCAGGAAGGTGTTGGTCTGATAAATGAAGAATGGGCAGTTACAGGCCCATTGAGTAGCATGGTGAAGCAATTTGCAATCTAGAGAGAATCAAAATTATCTGATACTTATTTTTGTGGACTGACTTAGAGCACTACATGCACCTCCTCAGTCAAGTTCTCAAAAGTATAAAGCTTATTTCCCATTTCTTTTTTAGAAAGACATGTTTTGCTTTTAACAGTTTCCCATGGTTTCCTGCAAAGGCTCAGATGCTTAAAACATCATTATGTATCTCCTTACTCAGAGAGGAAGCAGGTATGGTCTAGAATTTGGTTTTTCTAAAGGAGCTATAATTGATAAGAACATATAAAAACATTACATGCAATAATAACAAATAAGCACTGGCTTCATATTCACACAGGTCTAGAAGAGTCCTGTGTGCAAGGCATTGTCCTCATAAAGAGAGAAGCAGGCAGAAGGTCTAAGTGACAGTGCAAGGGTGGACACAAGGGCTCAAGACAGACTCCAAAATCTGGGCTCCTTCCTGGCAGAACCTGCAGCTCCCTTCTTTCTCTCTGACAGTTTTATGTGAGCTTCCTTGCTTAGGGCAGGGAGTGCTCTGTTGTCTTTGGACTGACATGGGCATCTTGATTTCGCTTGTGAGACGTGAACAGCGTACCTCTTAATCTGTATTTATCTCATTAACAGATGATAGAAATTGTCTGCTGGTCTTGCAGTGAAACTAGTGTCCTGTTTTAAAAATAATAAATATGTCCATCTACTGTTTCTGTTTGCTCTTTGCAACTGGCAACTTCATCTTCGGTGTACACTGCCATTCTGTTTTTGTATATAACTCTAAATTAGCTGGTCCTCAGTGAGTTATATGTCCTAGTAGCTCCAGATCTAACTAGTTCAAATTAAATGTTTCTTTTGCTTTATCATGCACATGCTGATGCTCCATGAATGGTTGAGTAATGTAACAATAGTATTTGTTTATGAACTAGTTGAAGAGTGAAAATTCCTGCTCAGTTTTCTCCTTAGTGAGTAGAGGCTGATCCAAGCTTTAAACTTTGGATCTTAATTTTTCCATGCATATTTTATTTCAGTGTGTGTGTGTTTTTATTTTACTAAGATAAAGATTTAAAGGGGAAATTTGCTATATATGGCTATAGTCAACCTAAACCTGCCTATGCAGCCAAAGCTTGATTTTTTTTTTTTTTCCCCATGAAGTTTGCATGCTCTCACAGTGGAATCAATGACTCAGTAGATGGTCCCTCCCCTTGGATTATGGTTCTGCTGAGAGCCAAGTTTTTGAATGGGTCCTATTTAATCTATTTTGTTTTGAAGATAGGGTACGTTTGATTTTTTATAAAAAGGCAGAAATTATTTATCTGTCAGCCAGTTGGAGTAGAAGTAACCATTCAATGAAAAAAATTATATTCCTTCTCCTGTAATTCAACATGATCAGGAAGTAGTTTGTTTTCCCTTTTGCACAGAGATTTGGATGTCTGTAACTTGTAGGCTGACAAAAGTCAATCCACACCCACTTCTGTGGTCACTGAGTGTGGCTCAGAGTGTTCTGAAAGCTTTTGCATCTTGAAATTTTTAACAAACCAAATGAAGTAGTCAGCAGAAGACTTTGTCTAAAAATCAATTTGTTTCTCCTGTTGCATTGGAATTATTTGGAGGTGCAAGCCTGTGCAAAGGCTTGTAGCTATTCCTGCATCCTGGAATGCTGCTGGGATAGCCGCTGTTCAGTCTGGCAGTGGTGGTAGTTCTTGCGGTGCTGGTAACCATTTGGTGAATGTCTCTTTCTACTTTTCTAGCCATGTGTTAGTGATCTGAGCATTGCTCTGAGGGGGTTGGTTGCTTCATCATTGCTATGTGTGACTTTCTGGAGGGAGTGTGTGGTCCAAGAGACCTCACAGATTTCCTGGACGTGGTCCACACTGTAGTTGGATCTGTTATTTATTATATTCCTTTCAGAAACAGAGGATAAGCTAGTTTCCCTAATTTTTTTTTTTCATATGCTTTAATGATGTGACAGAACTTCTGCCTTTAGAGAGAAGTTATTTTGGCTCCCTTTAACTTATTTGTCTATGTACTAATGTTTTTGCTCAGCTCAGCTGGCAGATTCACCACCTATACATGGGTTTGTTCCAGCACAAGGTAGATAGTTTTTAAACATGTGAGCAGTTAATTTTTTAAACCCATGCACTGTCTGGAAAATATAAAAGCAATTGGCTGTGTGTTGCAGTTTTAATGATATTTAATATTTATAATAATGTGATTGCTTGTTACATCGTTAGCTTTTGAGATGTATTTTGAGTCTCACACACAAAGAGTCTTAATTTTGTTTGATTGGACTTGTGAAAAAAGTATTATTTGACCATAAGGGACATGATTTCATAAATGATTTTTTAGAGCTCACTCTTGTGCAGAACTAATGTGCAGTTTCTCAGGACAGGAATCTGTTAAGAAAATACCAGCAGAGATAAACATCTTAGTATCATCCCTCATTCAACATCAAGCCTCACAAATGAAATATTTTTTTAAAAACATTCTATTGAGTTTTATCTTGAAAAGTGTTATTGAAATATATGCAGCTATGCAGTTTAAACTAAAAAGCAAGTGGGTCTGAGAAATCTGAAAACGGGTAATATTTAAACAAATGGGAAAATACATAAGATCTAGGTTTGAGATAGTAATGAAAAAAGATCTGTTCCAGTTGTCTGCAAAAGTATTTTGCAAAAATATGCAAGAAAGGAGGGAAAGAAAAAGTGTTTCTTCTCTGTTTTCTTTCCTGGAGTACATTTACATTTGTTTGAATTGCAGGCAGCTTAAGGTACCTGTTATGAAAAGATGTTGACAGAATCAAAGGAATTAAGAAGAAGGTGTCAAAAGGATCAAAGGGTTGGTGGGATGATTTATGAGGAAAACAAAGCTACTTTTAATGGCTTTGTTAAACAGTGGTGAAATGAGGTCAAAGAAGCAAGGTGATAATAGGATGAAATGAAGAAAATGTGGGCTGTGTGTCAATGTTACTTTGTGTATTGGAATAATTTTCTCTGGAACTGTTTCCTGTCAAATACCAAAAATTGCATTAGTCAGATAAAATATAATTAAATAGGATGCTTTGTTCAGAAAGCAATCTCGTAACGAGCCGTCTTGCATTGACCTAGACTGTGCAGACTGTTCCATGTCTTATTTCTAAGAATAGTTTGTGTTTTGTTTTCTTTTTAAATGAGCTTCAGCTTCATTAGTGCTAAAGTTCACTAGTTCTTGAATTTGTATTAGAAGTTGTGATGGAAATATTCATTGGATATTGACCTTAATATACAGAACCTGGAGGGTCACTGCAATACTTAAATGTGTAGGTTTGCAGTTAACCCTTTCAGTCTCTGTCTCTGAGATACTTTTTGTATTTCATGCATTTAAACTCTATGAGGAGCAAATTGAACTGCAGCATTACAGCTGGTGCATTACTCGATAGGAATGGTATAACTCTAAATGAGAGTGCAAAACCAGAAAGAATTTAATTAGATAGCATTGTTCAGCATTTGGAAGAGACACTGTAGCTCTTTTCACAGGGTTGTTGAAAAACAGATGCCAGTCCAGTAATGCTAGATGTAAACAGCGTCCTTTAAAATCACCAGGGCTAAAGAAGGTGCATCCAGAAAATTTGGAAATGGTGAGCAGTGAGTTCTCTGCTCTGTTAATGCCATTTAGATCCGCATCCTCACCATCTCTCCCTCTAATTTTTTTTTTTAACTTCCAGAAAAGTTTCAGAGACTAGCATACAACTTAAGTGTTTTGTCTCTAGTTTATTAGATTACATGTGGTGACTTAATGTTGTACAACACAGACTTGTGGGCTGGATGTGGGTTTTGTTGTGGGCTGCTGGGGAGGAGAGGTTAGGAAGGCAGCTGGATGTACAGATGAGCGGGTGGACTGCACTGTCAGCTCTGAGCAGTCAGATTGCTGTTGCTGCCTGAGGAGGTAAGGACAGATTGATGGTGGTGGACAGTGGTACACCAGAAATGGTCACTGGGTCACATCGCCAGCAGCTTCAGCCTCTGCATTAGGTTGTGGTAGGCAGCAATATTTTGCTCCTTAAGCAGTGGGTGCTCCCTGAAAACTGCTCTCTCCCTTCTCCAGGGAAAAGGTGCTGGGTGGGCTGGATGGAAATGCTGGAAAAGCCACGCTTTAGAGTAGGATATGCTGTCTATGATGGGACTGAATTAATAAGTGCTGGAAGAAGTGTATGAAACCAGTACTAAATCGTATGGGTTTGTGGAAAATTTATCTCATAAATTTAACTTCATAATGTTTTTACATGAAGTGATATATTCAGTTGATGGATAAATATGTAGTAGGCTTAGGTCGAGTATTTAACTTTTCAATACCCATTCTTGTTCATTAAGTAGAACAAAAGAAAATCCAAGGATCAGCTTTGACCCAGCTAAATAACAAGTGCCTAATGTAACTGTAAATATGGTGGTGTCATTTTTAGCTGGGTTTGCAGATAAGCTGCTGGCTCTTCTCTGATCTTTTTATTGGTGACATAGAACAAAAATCAGATTACCTCTGCCAACCTCTGAAGAATCACACCACCAGAGCTTGCAAGGAAGACCCCTGTGGTCAGGCAGCCTGGCTTCCTAGACAATGGAGGCATTAAGACACTTCTGAAGTATTTCTTGTGTGAGCTGCAACATAAAAAGAGCATTCTGTGTGAATTTAAAAATCACCAGTGATGGAAAAATCATTCTTTTCCCACCAGTGACATACAGCAATTAGTGGAATGACACATAACAGAAAGAGACAGTGATGATGTGGGTAGGTTCGTAAGCCGAGTCTGGTTAATGGCAATTCTGAAGTCTAAGTCATGCTGATAGGAATCATGAGTAAGTCCTGTGGGCACATCCTGTGTGAAATGTGGCAATTCTGAACAGACATTCACAGCAGATAATCAGCTTGACATGAGTACTCGGTATAGCAGTATGCCCGGAAAGGACTAGTGTGATTCCTGGGTATTAAAAATGAGGTGCTCTGCCTAGGCCAGAGGTTATGCAATGTATTTGGCACTGGTACAACTGCTACTGGAGTACCCAGCTAATGTCCATGAACCAAAGATGATGTTGACTGTGACCAGAGAAGAGCCAGAGAAATCTGTAGTGGACTATAAATGGGGCAATTCTAGAATCAAGATTACCCTTCTTTCCGCCCGAAAAATAAACTGTAATTCAACACTGAATAATTTCAGGGAAGTCCCGTGGCTTGAGTTACATAGCAGTCCTTCCTTTCTAGCTCCATAAGGAATCTATTTCATAGAATCAGAATAGTTTGTGCTGGAAGGGACCTTTAAAGGTCATCTAGTCCAATCCTTCTGCAGTAAAGCAGAGACATGTTCAACTACATCAGGTTGCTCCCCATCCGGCCTGGCCTTGAACACTTCCAGGAATGTGATGTCCACAGCTTCTCTGGACAACCCGTACCAGTGTCTCACTGCTTTAATTGTAAAAAAATTCTTCCTTATATCTGATCTAAAACTACCCTCTTTCAGTTCAAAATTCTTACCCCTTGTCCTTCCCTCTGTCTTTCTTAGAAGCCCTTTTTAAGTATTGCAGCACAGGATACGATTGGCTTTCTGGACTGCAAGTGCATGTTGCCAGCTCACATCCAGTTTTTCATCCACCAGTACTTCGAAGTCCTTCTCTGCAGGGCTGCTCTCAACCCTTTCATCCCCCAGCCTGTATTGATACAGGGAGTTGCCTTGACCCAGATGCAGGACTTACTTGCCTTGTTGGTCAGAAGATTAGCTATATTTCTAACTGTGTGTATTTACATAGAGGCCATATGACAAAACCATGGCTTTCATATGTCAGATTCTGGGCTAATCTGTGTGCCATACAGTATTTGTGAACATTGAAGTCCCTTAAGGTGTTGCACTTTGAGAACTTCAGAAAAAGTTCCCCCCAAAAAAAGTTAGTGGTGATTGAAATTGGCTGAGCTGCAACACTGCTTTCATGTCAGTTGGGATCACTAGTGCAACTCTGGCTGTGCTTTCTGTCCTGGTGGTCTTGGGATAGTTCCTCCTACAGTGTAGTCATCCACACATCAGTGTGGTATTGCCACGCTTATCTGGCCGTCTGTACCCCACTAGTGCTTACCTTGGCAGCAACCTGTAACCTAGAGTTTTGCCCCCTCACAATCTTGAATGCTTTTTTGGAGACTTCTCTTGTATGAAATGATACATTCTTGAAGACCTGAGTGTAATTGAGAACGTCTGTAAATCAAAATAATTTCTCTAGATATATTACTCTTCAATAATAAACTGTGGCAGGTCTGAGACTGCTTTATTTGTATCTGCCATGTCTTATTTCCAGGCTGAAATACCAACATGTGTATTTGATTTCTTTAAAAAAAAGTGTCTTCCCAGCTGAAGTACACAACTCCTTCAAGCCAGGTAGCCTGAAGGTAACTTTTTTTTTGAACCTTTGTCATTGTAATTCCATTGTATGTCTATTATAGGTGCTGGTTTTGGCATAATCTCATCCAGCATCCTCCTGGAGAAGCTGGCTGGACA
>NW_010185278.1:413-792 GCF_000695765.1 Mesitornis unicolor | reverse complement strand
AGATTTTCAGAATTTAAAATTTCACTGATTACAATTTTCAGATTTTCAAATCTCATGGGTTAAAATATTCAGAATTTAAAACTTCACTGATTACAGTTTTCAGAATTCAAAATTTCACTGGCTAAGATTTCCAGAATTTCAAATTTCACTGGTTAAGATTTCAAATTTGAAAATTTCACTAAGACTTTCAGCATTGAGAATTTTAGTGGTTAAGATTTTCAGATTTTAAAATTTCACCAGTTAAGATTTTCAGAATTTAAAATTTCAGTGGTTAAAAATTTCAGGATCTCAAATTTCACTGGTTCAGGTTTTCAGAAATTCAAATTTCACTGGTTAAGGTTTTCAGATTTTCAAATTTCATGGGTTAAAATTTTCAGAA
>NW_010185278.1:0-400 GCF_000695765.1 Mesitornis unicolor | reverse complement strand
ATTTCAAATTTTGCTGGTTAAAATTTGAAGAATTTGAGATTTCAGTGGTTAAAACTTTCAGAATTTAAAACTTTAATGGCCAAGATTTTCAGAATTTAAAATTTCAGTGGTTAAAATTTTGAGAATCTAAAATTTCACCGGTTACAATTTTCAGCATTTAAAAGTTCACTGGCTCGGATTTTCAGAATTTAAGATTTCACTGGTTGAGATTTTCAAAATTTAAAATTCCACTGATTACAGTTTTCAGAATTTAAAGTTTCAGTTTTCAGAATTTAAAATTTCACTGTTTTCAGAATTTAAAATTTCAGTGGGTAAAAGTTCCAGATTTAAAATGTCACTGATTACAGTTTTCAGAATTTAAAATTTCATTGGTTAAGGTTTTCAGAATTTGAGATTTCAC
>NW_010185277.1:0-898 GCF_000695765.1 Mesitornis unicolor | reverse complement strand
ACTTTACATAGGTTCAGCCCCTGTATCCTGTCCAAGTGTCGTAGTTTGGTGAAATCCAGATGGTTCCAATGACCCTCAAGCTGAGTAGAAATGGCTAGATTTTTCCCTGTCCCTTCACATGGAGACACCAGTCTGTTTCTGCAAGCGAGCCGACTGTACTGTTCATTCTGTTGCCAGTTTGAGATGAGGCAAAGACCTGAAGACTTCTCATCTGTACCAGTAATTTCTTTTTGCATTTCATTCTGAGTGCTGGCCATCCAATCACATGTGGCTTTCCACTCGCACACTAAAACATCTCTTATGGCCGAATTAGGAAAAACACAGCACGCTTTTCCTTCAGGATTGATCTTACAGGACAGTCAAAGCTACAGCTGGCTCTGGATCTGTTCATTGAACTCCATTTCCTTTGTAGGTTATGGTAGCTATTACACCTGATAGGGATACTTGCTGCTACATCTCCTGGTAACATAAAGTATGCTCCCTATCTCTAGTGCTCTCACCAGATTTTCTGTCAGGTGATGCTGACCTTTGGGAGGATCTTGACCTCTGTGGCCACACAAGGTGCTTGCTGAGCAAACATGTTGCTCAGGCAGAAACTTCTTTAAGCCTAAACAGTTACACTGAGAAGGAAGGTATGGCAAAAGAAATCCCAATTTCTGTCTGCACAGAAAAATTCCCAGTTGTCTGGTTATTTTCTACTGTCTTGGTTCTGTGGTTATCTCCTGAATATTTGTTTCCAGGATGTAAACACATCCTCTGTGTAAAAAAAATAAGTGTTTGGATATCTCAATGCCCTTCTACAAATGCTCTTAACAAGAGAAATTATAACTTATCCATATATGTCTCTTTTAAGATTTAGAGACTTACTGAGGTTTATTTGCACTTTATTTCTGTTTCA
>NW_010185276.1:1209-6785 GCF_000695765.1 Mesitornis unicolor | reverse complement strand
TACTGTGAGAATAAAACGCTGAAGGGTTTTTTGCAAGCCTGTCAGGCTGGTGTTGTTTGGCTGTGTTAAAAATATGGGGTTTTGTAAGTGTCAAAATTCTGCTTTCCTGCAGGAGCTGAAGAAACTGCCATTACCTTCATGGAGTCTCCTTCGTTGACAACTGAACAACAGCCAGACTACTTCCAGTGAGTAAAGTAACCATTCAGAGTCTCGCCTTGGAGCAGTTGAAAAACCTCCCATAGAAACTCTGGTTTAGCTGCAAAACTGAACATTTACCGAAACGTGATTTTAGAATAATGACAGGTTCCTCTAATTCACCCTTTGCTTTATTCAAGTATCTGCAGGTTTTAAACTCTGAGGCTTATTAATGCAGGGGAAAAGAATTGTTAAAAATACTTTTAATATACTTTAAAAGCAGGCTTAAAACATGTAATCTCGTTCTTTTTCAAAAACACAGTAAGAAAGGAATATGAACATGTGCTGTTTTCTTTTAGAGGTGAGGCAATGCAGGAGGAAAGCTGAACGCTAAAATGCCTAATACATAAATTTGAACATCTTTCTTGTGTTCTCGCTGCTTAATGTGTCAAAGCTGGAAAGGTAGGGAAGGAAGGTAGCAGGTTAAGTCCAGCGTTAGCCTAAATATCAGCTAACAGGAGTTAACCTTCGAAGCTGTTTCTATAGCTTTGATGTAAAATGGCCATGAAGTAACTTGAAGCTACAGCAAAATATCCAGTTTCACCATAGAATTGCAGACCCAGGAGCTAGAGAAAATAGAAAAAAAACCCCATTCAGATTTTAAATTTCAGCTGCCTGATTTTGACTGCAAAGCGGAGTAAAACTGCATTAACCTTGCGTGTGAAATGTCGCATTTCCACCAGGACTGCCGTACTGCAGTCTGTAAAATTGCAGAAGGACTTCTAAAATTTACCTGCTACTTAAAAAAAAAAAAAACAACAAAGCTCTTAATCCATGACAAATATTAAAAAACTCGCTTCAACATGAAGTGGCCCTGACAGCAGAATCATTTGGTTGCATTAATACTTGTTTAGAGTGTGAAAGCTTTTCTGTCAGGAGGATTTGTCTTTGCTTGGGCACATCTTCCATCCGCGTTAACGCAGGCGGCGCGGTCGTATTTAATGCAGCGAGGGATGCTCCGTGCAAAGGTTACAGCCCATAGCCACTGCTGAAAGTTAAAAAGAAACTTTAAAGAGGCAGGTTTTCATGACACTCGTTTAGTTTCGATTGGGATCACAAACTTCAGTGAGGAATTACCGGTGAAAAGAGCAACGCCTGGAACAATCTCGCAGATCAGCTGCTGGACCACGGCCTCCTGGAGGAAAATTGGGTCGTGCTGTTTAGACATCTGCCTGGTGATTGCAGGAAGGCTGAAACCCGAGAGCTCTGCCACTTGATCCCGCTTGAAGGACTCAGGGGGTTTATTCCAGCTTGTCCTCCCGTCCCTAAGCGCTACAAAATTCGCAGTTTGATCGCAGCGCCAGCATAAAGGCAGTTCCCATCTTAGTATGAAGGTTGCAAGAGCAAAGGAGCTCAAGCTTGCTAAGCAAAGTTTAAGCAGAAGCTGGAAAAATGAAACAGGTTCATGTTTCTCCGAATGGGAAGTTCACCCAGCTCCATAAATGCAGTCCTTTCCAAAAACGCAATGAAAATTAATTTTCAAAAGTAAATACAACTTAAATTAACCTGTCCTTCCGTAGAGAATTGAGCAGTTTCTTTTCTCTCACTGAAGCTGATGCATTTATTGGCCCCTCTTGTATTTGAATATTTGATTGCTAACGTTTTCCAAGCGTGCCATGCTTTTGTTTGGCACAGCCTCTGAATAAAAACTCCGAAAAGTGAAACACCGCCAGACAACTCACAAAAATACGGCAGGTTTCTGTAACTACCCCAATGCCTTCTCCTGGAGCAGTCAGCCGTGCTGTTAACGGACTGAAAGGCGTCCGCGCGCGATCGTCGCCGCGTCCTTGGTGTGAAATCGCGCGTGTGCTTGTCTCCCCCTTAGGACGTACGTGGCCATCGTCTCGCAGGAGCAGTGCCAGCGCTACAAGGCTGACTTCAGCGCCGAGTACGACGAGTACAGGCACCTGCACGCCCGCATGGAGAGCGTCAACAGGAGGTTCAGACAGCTGGACGCGCAGCTCAAGCTCCTTTCTCCGGAGTCCAAGGAGTACCAGGTAAGGGAGGATAAGACGTGCTTCGTCTCCCTCTCACCTCTTCCGAAAGTCCTCGCTTTCAGCACAGCCAGGCTCCTCAGCGTGTTTATCTATTAAATTATAGCGGTCTGGTTTTAAAAGGCTTGACAGGTCCGAACTCAGAGCTGGAATTTGGTGACGGCCTCGGCACCCCAGCAAGGTTGTGCAGATGGGGAGGAGACTGAAAGCAGCTGGAAACAGCGGCTGTAATCCCAAAGCTTTCCTCACCTTCTGTTCCCCATGATTTTAATACACTTAACTTACAGACAGTTCACTTGCAGGTTGCTGCCCCTAGCTGTGATTTTAGCAGGGAAGGGTGTTAAAAACCTGAAATTCTGGCTTTTTGGACATACAAATTCCTCATGTTTGTTGTCAGAATTCTTTAATTCTGTGTGTGTCTGCTGAGGAGGATTTTTCACAGAATCACAGAATGGCTCGGTTGGAAAAGCCCTCTGAGATCATCACGTCCAACCGCTCCTGTCTACCCCCTAAACCATATCCCTAAGTACCTCGTCTACCCGCTCTTTAAACACATCCAGGGATGCTGACTCCCCCACCCCCCTGGGCAGCCTATGCCAGCTTCTGACGACCCTCTCAGTAAAGAACTTCCTCCTTATCGCCTTATTTCATCGGCTTTTATGGAGGTTTTAGGCTGGTTGCAACTGTGTCTGAGAGTAGAAGGAGCATTTTAAAATCCCTGGTACTGCTCAGTTGGGCAAAGGGGGACTTGCAGGATTTTCACAGGTGCTCAGATGCTGCGTGGGCTAGATGTGGTTTTGGACAAAACCCTGCAAAAAGGTGTACAGACCTCAAACTCCACCTGCTTGAGTGACTTTAGAAGGGAATCTTCTAACACGTTCTCCTTTTTTCCTCCTAATTACAGGTTTAATTGCGGGTCTCGGGTCATGTGTGGGGTTGGGGGTTTATTTTTGCAATGCAGAAGCGTGCTGGCTCATGGATAAGAAAATATACCAAGTAAAACCAAGTCTATTTTCAGTGTTTTAAGTAGATTTGCAGTTTCTGGTAGCACCAAAACATTCTTCATGTTGTCTTCATGGTGGTTTTTTTTTTTCCTCGAAGGTCCTTCGTGAGAAAGTCTTGGAGGAGTACTACAAGATAAATCAGGTACGTTCACAGGGGATTCGAGGAGGCGCTGGTCACCAAGGCAAGCTCAGGCCAATTTTTAATCAGAGGACATGAAATGCCAAACTCTGCAGAGGTGTTTCCATGCCCTGATTTTCTCGTCTCTTCACAGTGTACCCCCAGTTACCACGAGGAGAAGCACAGATGCACATACCTCCACAACAAGCTGTCTCACATTAAGAGGCTGATTGGGGAGTTCGACAAGCAGCAGGCAGAGTCGTAGCAGCGCTCCTCTGCTTCGGCCAAGACGTGTGAATGTACCAAGGCTTATTTATTTTAGAGTTTAGATGAGTTTCTCCAGGATTCTAAAAGTTGGTATCGAGCTTCTGCGTTGCGGAAGTCCCAGTATTAGCAGATTTAAGTTAACTGCTTTTTTTCTTGTCCTTTGTTGTCAATGTTGCTTATTCACGTATCTGAAGCTGCTCGTTCTGGTCCTTTCTTTTCTTCGAGACTTACGTTTGTCCATTTAAGTCATTTTTTCAGTAGATGCTGGGGACCCAGTGCCAATACTGTTTCAAGAAAAATACTGTAGCAGACTGAAGTGCTTTTGACAAGTACAAGGCTCTTTATGACCTTTCTTGTTACTGCAAGACACTTTGCCTTAAATGGTAGATTTAGAAATTTGCACAGAATAGTAGTTTAAAAAAAAAAAAATCGCTTTGTTTTGGAGAGTTAAAGAGGCCCTGTACACGTGCTGTGTACGGCCCGTTTTGTTACGACGGAAACCCACCCCTGCAACTTAAACCCCACGTTGCAGTGGTTGCCTTAAGGTGTTTGTGCACCCCTGCGCCACTGCCCGCACGGCCTGGCGCTGTCTGTGCGCGTCCGAGCGTGCGTGGTGGGGGGAAGAGGACATTACAAGAAGCTGCTGCTGCCCGTGGGCCCAGCGCTGGGGCTGAAACAACTGGCGGGTGTTGCTGTAGGTGGGTTTTTTTTTTCCTATGAAATCGCTCCTTCCGTTCCGGAAGAGGAAAGTAAATTCCATTACAGTAAGTGTGTCAGCTTTAATAATATTGGGGGAAATCGATACTTAAAAGGAAAAGAAGAAAGGAACTTATATAATTTTGGGGTAATTATAAAATTAAACATGTAGGTCACTTATTTATGTACTCCTATAAAGTATTTTTTGAAGAGAGATATACAAAGAAGATATTGGCCTACATGAAATATATATTTAGAGGTTTTTGTCCTGGGAGCCAGGGATATAACAAAGAACAGATGTATTTAACTGTGAAATACTGTGATCACTAAACAGCACAGGGTTTCATTTCACGCAGGTTTCTGGGGGTTTTTTGATGTAAACCGTTGCTCACTTTATCACGTGAAGGCACAGGTTGCCAGGTTACTCGGCACGATCCGTGTGTCTCACTGTGTCTGTCTTTTCAAAATGCTGCCAGTTTAAAAGGGAAGCATTATGTTTACAAATCTCAGGTTTTTTTTATTTTATTTTATTTTTTTTTGCCAAAAAAGATTGGTAGCATCGCTAATAACACCTCCAGCATCACTAAAAGAACCGCCGTGCATTGCCGCAAACCAGAAAATGTGCGGTTGCCGGAAAACGCGCCTTCAGGTAAATGGGGAGGAGTTGAATTTCTGCCTTAAATTTTTGGGTACAGAGATGGTAATTTCGTGAACAGTGAGCAAACCGCAGCCCTTTCCGTGGTGTGATAGTGGTGGTTGTGCCGCATCCTGCAGGCCAGGCTGATTTTTGGGTCCCTTGGCTTAGCGCAGGTGTTCTGAGCCCCACATTTCACATGGCAAAACGAAGAGCAGACCTCGTGCTTCTCGTTACGAGCTGCATTATCTGAGTTTAACAACTGGTTCTGATCCTGAACGTACGCACGCAGCAATGCCCAGGTGTTAAATTCCGGTTAAATTCACTGCGGTTCTGCTGCGCTGGGCACTCAGCGCTAGAAACGGTGGCTAAAATAGCGTGAAATCCTCGTTGTTGGGGCAGTTTTGTGCTCGTTATCCAAACTGTGTGCCTGGATCCGGCACTGGCTGCCTCTGCGGGACACGATGCTGGTCACACGACCGACGGGGCGATGCTGCTACCACGACCGACGTGTCGCGGTCATCCGTAGCGCCGTCACCGTATGCCCGAGGCTCAGTGCGGTTAGTTGGTATTTTAATTATTTCTCACCCTGCCTTGTCCCGTCGACCTGTGTCCGCGTGCATTTCCTGGTTTTCATGCCATGCGTTGGAGCTGGAGGTCACCGTGTG
>NW_010185276.1:0-1192 GCF_000695765.1 Mesitornis unicolor | reverse complement strand
GTGTGGCCCCGCCAGGCTGACGACGAGCTGCTGTAAAGGCCTTATTTGAAGGTTTTGCCCATTTGCCTAGAGCGGGGCTACACCCTGGCCCTGTCAGTCGAGGTGTCCCGTGCTCTCCGCGCTCACGTTCCCATTCACAGGTGCCGAGGTCGGGCTCTGGCGGCGTCACCACCTCAGAGCTGGCCCAGACCTTGCCCGCGGTGGCGACACTGCTGCAGATCTGGAGTCAAAAACGCGAATGTCGCTACACTTCATTAAGAAACAGCACATCCCAGAAGGGAGGCGAGAGCCCTTCCCAGCTGGCTCAGAAGGGGCTGGGTCAGGAGGGCTGGTTTCCACTCCCACTGGGGTCCGAGGGAGGAAAAACTCTGCTCCAAGTAAACTTAATTTTCTTTTTTAAGTGTAGATGTGCTCTAATCTGTCACTGGAAGCGGCTCGGTTGGCTGCTTCTGAATCTTCAGTTCACTTGGTCAGCTACTGACAGCAAAAGAGTAATACTCAGATCTTTCGGAAGTGCTTTGTTAAACTCTTCAAGATAAGTGCTGGAGGCAGGTTTTAAAGCAAATTTGGCTTAAAGTTATGATTTTGCAACTTGCTCATTTGCTAGCTGTTTAAACATAGTATTGTTTCTAGATACGTGACTGTTGATTCATGCAAAGACCTCTGGCTATTTTCAAGTATGGTTTTTTTCTGTAAATTTGCTGTCGTTTGTTTCTGTTCCTGGTGGGGGATGGATGTGGCCAGCAATTCCATAATCTTTTTTTGGGGATGGAGATGGATTGATCAAGGGAGAGCAGTATTTGGGAACATGAAGGCTTAAAACAGGGTCTGTGAATGCCCCTTTCTGACTTTTAAGAGTAATATTACAACTCTTTTTCAATCGTTTCCTTACGAAATGTTATTTAGACTCTGTACCTGAAACAGCCAGGGAGGGCATTTTTGTTAACGAGCACTGGAGCCGTTGTTGCCCCCTCTTGTTATATACAATGATTTCAGTTCAATAAAGTCTTAACTTTTCAGTCCTGTGGCTCTGGCCTGTTCCTGCCTGGGGGCGGGGAAGTCCACCTTGACTGTGCATCCTGTGATTTGATGAGGATCGGATGGGAGGGAGCAGGGGCTGAGCCTGTGGGGCTAAGTGCTGCTTCCCTTATTGCTGATTGCATGAGCTTCAACAAGGCCAAGGGCCCGGTCC
>NW_010185275.1:0-9770 GCF_000695765.1 Mesitornis unicolor | reverse complement strand
TAAAAAAATAAAATTAAAAAAAAATATAAAATAATAATAATAATAAAAAAGAACAACACAACAAAAAAACCCCCACAAAACACCAACCAAAACCAAAACCAAAACAAACAACACAATTACTTTTTGGCCAATCCAATAGAATGTTTTGGGTTGGAAGGGACATTAAAGATCATCTTATTCCAGTCCATGCCATGGATAGGGAGCATGGCTTCCTCAGAAAGAATATTTCTACAAAAAAATGAGGTAATTAATACATGTCGTGTCTTTAAATATGTCATTTACTTTCAGAAGCTCCTTCTGTGAATCGGTTCTTCTGCTCTGATAGTCAGGAACCTCTTAATCTCTATGTTGATCTTGAATAACTGCAAGATTGTTCATATCTATTTATTCTTGTGCTAACATTGTCCATCACTTTAAATATCTTTTCTCTTTTCCTGCAATTTAGCTTTCATCTGCATTTATAAAGGGCAATCATAGCTGTTCTCTACCTTTGTTCTGACATACAGATCAAGCTGAACTTTTCCTGGGTATTGCCCTTTTATGATGAATTCTTCCTTACTCTGAGCATCCTACTAGCACTTTCTGACCTTATTTTAATTTACCTTCTTGGAAAGGAACAGGTGAAAGTACACATAATTTTCCAAATTAAATTATGTCTATGACTAGTATAGACCATGAGTATTTCCCTGTCTCAGTGGAAATACCTTTTTCTTGGTTCATCCTGTGATCACATTAGCTCTTTTTATGATTACATCACTTTAACAGATCAGAATCATGATGTAATCAAAGAGTTCATCCATATCTTTCCACTCCTTTAGTATTTGCTTAGAATGTTATACCTTTTCCTCTTCCCTTTAACACTAATCTTAAAGTTAATCCTGTGATAAAATAAAATTATTTTATTCCATATTGACAGTACAGTCAAGTTTTGTATCAGCAATATTTATAATTACACTTTCACTTTCTAAAGTTTCATTGGTCTCAAAATAGTATATACAATAAATCCAAGTCAAATACTTGAGAATTCCATTACTCGCTTCCCACTCAGTATTTTCATTTGCTAGGGGACCTCTCATATAGCAAATTTCTATGCACTTACATCTTGTTTCCCAGGTCTGCAGATAACTACTTATATGACAGTACATCAAAGGCACTACTTCAGTCCACATCTGAAAGTAGATTATCTTGTCTATCTAAAAAACACAATTATCTTGTCAAAGAAATATAGTAGATTAGTGCAGTAAAATTATTTTGCAGTGATTCGTAATGCATTTTATTTCGCCTTTCATTACTTTGTAATTTTAATTATTCTCACACTAAGGTTTTTTTGGGGTTTTTTTGGGGGGTTTGTTTTGTTTTGTTTTGTTTTGTTTTGTTTTGCTTTGCTTTGCTTTGCTTTGCGTGGTTTTGTTTTTGGTTTTGTTTTTTGGTTTTTCTAAATGCCTTTATGTCAATGAGGTCAGACTAAGAAGACTTTATCTGCCATACTCTCCAGGTACTTATTCTTTTCCAATCTGATGTTATTTGTCCTTATTTGACAATTTATAAGAACAGAAACCAGTTTTTCACATGTCAGTTCATCTAGAATCATGGGATTAATAATTTAGTCCCTGTATTTTCCAAGGATTCAAAGCTATGCACTTTGGTTAAGTCACTTATATTTTCCAGAGCCATCCTCCTATTAGCCAAACTTGATAGTTCTCTTAGTTAGTGTCTCTGTTCCTACTGATTATTTATTACTATATTTACTGCAGCTTTACTGTCCAATCTACTTTTATAGCACAGCAGCTGTTTCCTAACTTTCTTTACATGATTTGAGAACCTTCTCCTGTCTCTTTCAATAACTTTTTCTAGATAGAAATTGTCATGTATTTGAGTAGGTCTCATTTTATCCTAAATCTCTCTGTTAATCGTAAATGGGTTTTCTAAATCAGAAACATGTTTAAGTCTAGAATTTGCCTTCCAGGTCTAGGCAATCTGACTATTTTTCTTGGTCAGATAACTTAAGTAAATTCTAGAAAGAAGTCTGAAATGTCTTTATATATTAATTAGAATGCTTATTAATGGATTCCTAGTAAACCATACAACAATATTCTGGTTCCAGGTTGGTTCTAGGAGCTCAGACTGCATGTGGTAAATTCCATAGGACTGGAATTACACTAATTTTGCATTCAGCTCAGCAAATGAAAAGGTATTTCTGCAGCCTGAAACTAATGCTGAGGATTTATTTTAGAATTTAAATAAAGCCCAGTTTTGACAGCCTGACAGCCATTAATTAAAAAAATATATATTTTTGTTTATCTGACATACTTTAAAGGAAAGCAAGCAAATCAAGCCAGAACAAATAGATTTATATGTGAGCACAAACACTCACTTATGGAATTGCTCCAGCTTTCTTGTCGTTTGGTCAAGGTTCTCTTTCCCCTCAAGCAGTAAAGTAGTCTGCTGGCAGCTAATGAGGTGAAAACAAACAGGGATAATTAGAAATTTTACAATGAACATATTTTCCACTGTAAATATTGATTTGTTGCAAATGAATTTGATATATTTGATAAGTTTCCACATTCAAAAGTGGAAAAGAAGAAGAATATTTTTAAGGAAAAGTTATCTGATTATAAAAAGAATAATTTAATTCTTAATTTTCACTTTTTACTTCTAAATTTTTGAATTTCATCCAATGTGTTAATATATCACCACAGAGATACCAATTTACACTTTATTACATAGTGATGTTAAGTATTAATTTTTAAAAAAATAAGTAAATACCAGTATGCATTTTATGGTGTTTTAACCTTCTTTTCAATGGGAAAAATACAATTAAAACAATTAAAATATACGATAAACCTTCAATATAGTTTCTCAAAGTTACATGGCACAGTAAATTTTCTCTCACATGAAGAAATAAAATATGACTTAGGGTAGTTCCTCAGTGCTATATTAAAACATATTCACAGATTGCATTTATAATGTTAAGGATTACTTTACATCCATACAGACTTAAAATAGCTGCCCCTCTCTTTGTTTCAGTTCGTGACAGATGGAGAGACTAGCACATGTAGGATATTAATTTTGTTTCCTTCAGGTCAGTGAACAGTTTCTGGGCCAAAACTATAGCACGTGGGGTATAAACTTAACTTTGTACAAGTCATCCAGGTTTGAAATTTCTTGACATTAAAAAACTGTACAGCTGAATTCTTGGCTTTTTTTTTTCTACAAAAATACCCCTGAGAGTGCAGGTGCAAAATTTTAATTAACTTGGTAGGTAATTACATTTTTACTCTGATCTGCATTACAGGCTGCTTGAATATTCTGCTCTCGTTGTCCACCTGCAGAGCTCCCATTGTCAGGAGCTCTAATACTGCATAGGGAATTAGTATATGAAGTGATGCTGTGGATGGGAATGAGGAAGTGGCTTGCAGAAAAAAAGACTCTATTCTGGTTCTGCAGGGGCTGAGACGAAAGTAGAAGCATGGTATATAACAAAGAAATGGGACAGAGTGAATTTCTTCCATACTTCTCATTTTCAGTAGTGTTACTGCAATGATTTCCACAGAGCCCTACTGACTGAGGAAGTAAAACTGGGATTATTGTTGCTTTATAGGAAGGGATCTTAAGGGAGAGTGGATATCTGGTTTTAAGCCAGCCAATGGCTTTAGAAATTCAAAGTGATTTTGGATATAGAAACTTCTGACAGAAGAGTAATAAATGCCAAAACCAGGTTGGACACAACTGGTTTTGTTTTAATTTAAATTATCTTAATCAGGTAGATTTAGCAATTTCTAAAAGTAACTCACCCTATAGGAGTGGTGTGGTAGGCTATGTGTGTGCCAGGAATACTGCCTTATCACAGAGAGCTACTGATGTACAGGCCCTTGACTCTAGTACATGTATTTGAGATTAATAGCTTTACTTTATCCCCCACTTCCTGTGCCTGCAGCCCAAAAAAGAATAATTACATTGTAGTTTCCTCTGCTCCCTCCTTGACCACTGCCCCGAGACCTACATACACTGGAATTATTACAGTGAAACAAAACATGCGAAAATTGTTTTGTCACGTAATACACTTAAGACCAAGTATGAGCAGACTAAACTATTTCATTTGAAAGGGACATGTGCTCTTTCAGAAATAAGATTTGCAAAGGCAACTGTAATTCATCGCAGAAAGACAGAATAATCAGAATCTGAATGGAAATAGTCCTGAAATAGATCCAGAGAGAAACTTAGCTTTAGACTCTCAGTCAGGAACAAACATTTGAAACAGAAAATCCAGAGTCACAGAGGTTACCTTGCAAAGAAATTTGGTGGTGTTCAGATCACATTTCAGGTCAGAGCTGGTATTAATTTGCCAAACATTTAAATAAATCCACAAAAATGCACTTCCTATAAAAAGATATGAGTAAAGACAGTACATGCTTTATAGAAGCATTACATTTATTGCATATATCTTTATGAAGAAACCCATCCTATACTGCAGGCTGAGTTTACCTATACTTATATGAGCTCTGATAATGATCTGAATAAGAAAGAATGTTTCTCTGTTGTGGTAAAAATGCAATCTAAATACCAATAGGAAAGTATAGGAATTCAACCTTCTCAAATTTTATTTCTGTATTTTTTCTACTAATTTACTATCAAAAAATGTGTTAGACCTGGTCAATAATAAGTCATTTTTATCACAAAATATTGTAATTTATTTATACATAAAGTCAATATGCTAAAAACCTTTTGCCAAAGCCCATTCTCTTTGCTCTCAGAAGCAACAGCTAGAGACTTCACACCCTTAGAACTAGAAAACAGCTTAATAGATGGCAAATTTTTACCCTGTGCTGTTTCTAACAGTCTGCATGCTCTAAATATTTTTCCTTCATGTTTTCCTGTATACATGTAACTTTCACAACACATGTGTATGATTTCTGAGTATACATTGTCAAAAGCTATTCAAACATGAATGAAGTCTGAGTCTGTACACAGCTGTGTCTTCTATCAACCATCTGTAGCTGAAAAAAGAGCTATGATTTTACTTCTCTTGTGTAATATATAATAAAATTAATGTGGTTTATACTGACAAAGTACCTAGTCATCTAAAACAGTGAACACCCCATAAGTAAGTATTGTATATTTTCCCATTTTAAAGCTTTTTTTCTGCAATATCCACTTTGGACCTATTAATATGCTATATGATAGATATAGAATCACAGACTAGAATCATAGCATAGTTTAGGTTGGAAAAGACCTTTAAAGATCTGTGTTCCATCACCCTCATAATAAAAAATTTCTTCCTTATGTCTAGTCTGAATCTACTCTCTTTTAGTATAAAACCATTACCCCTTGTTTTATCACAACAGGCCCTGCTAAAAAATTTGTCCCCATCTTTTTTATATGCCCCCTTTAAGTACTGGAAGGCTGCTATAAGGTATCCTCAGAGAGACCATCTGCTGGGAAGAATCAGAGGGGATAGGGTCCTAGAAGGTAGATGGGTCCAAGGATCACCTCCTCCAAGCTCAAAAGTGGTCCATCCCAACAAGCAGAGAGTCAGGTTAAAATGCCAGGAGGCCTGTGTGGATGAACAAGGAGGTCCTGGTCAAACTCAAACAGAAAAGGGAAGCCTACAGAAAGTGGAAGTAAGGACAGGTAACCTGGGAGGAATACAGAAACATTATCTGAACATCCAAGGATAATATAAGGTAAGATAAAGCACAAATATAACTGAATCTGGTCAGGGAGGTCGAAGACAACACAATGAGCTTCTGTAAGTATCTAGATGAAAAAAGAAAGGCTAGAGAAAATGTAGGCACATTGCTGAATGAGACAGGGGATCTGGTTTCATAGGGCATGAAAAAGGCTTAAGTTATGGATGCCTTCTTCATCCCAGTCTTTACTAGCAAGACCATCCTTCAGGAATCCCAGGCCCCTGTGGCAGATGCACCCACCCTACTGAAAACCTGAGAAAGACCCAACACAAACAGTGCTAAAGTTTCTGGCCCTGGTGGCGCCAGGACTGCCTCCCCCTTCACAACTCCACACAGTGGGGGTCAAAGGCGGGAAAGTTGGGGTCCTCAGCCAATAGGGGGTGACACAACCATGTATTGACCACAGATCAGATTCGACCAGGGTATAAATGGGGCCCCACCGGAGGACTCATTTGAGTCGGTCCTCCTCGGAGCAGCAGGTCTGCAGTTGGGGACTCTCCCCTTGAGTTGGGACGCCACTTAAGGTAACTTCTCGAGATTGAGAGCCCTCTCTTTTAGTGAGTGAGTGCACATTTTGGATTGTTTAGCCAAATCTTAAGAATTTTTAACTCAGCTGTGTCTGGTAATATTCCCAACCAGCATATCGAACCTGTATTTGTTAAATGTCAGTGGAATGTTGTTTTGGTGAATAAAGTTTTGTCTGCTTAATTTCAGTTGCAGATTAAAGTTTGTTTGAGTTCATTATTTGTGTGCGTGTAGCCATTTTGGTGCGATTCCGTGACAGCCCCAGAGACCAGAGGGAAAAGCTGGAACAAGTAAGACATACCATTGGTGGAAAAGGTTTGGTTCAGGGAATACATAAGCAAAGTAAACATACATAAATCTGTGGGCCCCGGAGGGATGCATCCAAAGGTGCTGAGGGAGCTGGCTGATGACATTGCAATGCCACTTCTGATAACCTTTGAGTCATTATGTCAACTGGGAGAAGTACTTAAAGACCAGAGGATTTTGTAATATATTTTCCATCTTCATCTTTTCTGAGCTATTCAATGAGGAATATAAAGATCATAATTTATTTATTGCAGCAGGCATCCAGGAAGTAGACATATTTAGAAACAATTTACCTACTAAATTTATCCATCTTTATGTTTTAAAAAATTTCTCCAAACACTCTCACAATTAAATGCAGGGGGAGAACTCAACAGTTTTTCGCTTCTTACAGGAAAGCATGTTGTTAATCAAAAACAAGTAAAGTACCTTAGAGTAACAATTTCTCAGAAAATGCAGTCATCTATGGAACAAATATACTCCTTTGACTTTTTTTAATGACAGTGAATAATACATCTGAGGAGTCAATTTTTTTATAAGCAGTTGCAACCAGTTCACTTCCAGCCATTGCACTTTATATTGGCACTTGCTACCAGTTCACATCTGAGCTTGATATATGCATACATGGAGCGTTGAAGTCACAATTTAACATTTATGAAGCAGCAGAGGAAAAAGTTTCTAAGAGCAGGAAAGTAAGTTCTGGTCTTCCAGTTGTCAAATCTGTCAAATCAATTTACTTATTGCTGAACTTAATTTCAGATACATTTCTGCTACACTTGTTTCATTTACTTCAGTCCAATCTGAGAGTAAGAAAAAGTCAATTAGTTTTAGGGTGTTTTGTTTTGGTTTGGTTTAGTTTCCTTTGGTTTGTTTGGGGTTTTTCTTTCTTTGTTTGTTTGTTTGTAATTTACTTCTGAAAAGTGAGTTATTCAATAAAGGAAGCATGTAATATGAGTGTATAATACTGAGTTCTTTGATGTTCTCTTCCTGGACCATGTAAAGATTCTCATGCCTGTCCTGGTTTTGCTGGGATAGTATCAGAGATTCAATTTTTTATTCATGAAAGCTGCATTTCTGAGAAGACTATAGCATTGAAGTCAATGGGAATAAAGTTAGTAAGACACTTTTATTTGTGTTTTGTACAGCAGTGGTATGCAGGTTGTCATAGTGATCAAAGTCTTTAGCAGTTTTGAGTTAGCCAGGTAAAGAAGCTAGGAGGAGCGAAAGTAAGGGCAAACAACTGACGCTGGCCAACAGAAGTAATCCGTACCATAAACGTCATGCTTAATATAAATTGGTGAGTTTGGTGAGGACGTCCCTCTTTTCTCATTGGTAACCAACTCCAGAGGGTTCTGCCCATTGTTCTCCTCCCAGGGCCTATTCCCCCATTTATTGTGATCATTGTGCTTTTGCTGGAGCTGTGGTGCTCGTAGTGCTTGTTATTTAGCATCCACTGCTGGGAACACACAGCTCACTACCACTATATGGGCTTAGTATAACTTTGTGTAGTTTATATTAATAGTCATATTAATATTAGTTTCTTCTTATTTTATTAAATGTAAATATAAATCTTATCTAGTTTTCAGTTAAAGATGGGTTTAGGCACTTCTGAAAAGCAAAATACTCTAGGATTTATCTGTACAAAGGATTTTCAGTCAAGCTTAAAGGCCCATTCACTCTCAAATAAAAGATACTCTTGCAGTTGGAATTACAAATACATATGCTGTATTGTTATTACAAAGACTGTTGCACTGATATAAAAAACAGTATTAGAAGTTTCTTCCACAGAAATTCTCAATACATAGAAAATGACATTATTAGTTATGACTTAAGCCACATAAATTCCTTAATACAGCATAAAAAAAGAAAAAAAAGAAGAAACAAAAAATAATTTGGAGTTGAACTGAAACTTTGATCATAAATCAGGAACAGTTCCATTGTCTTCTCCTATATTTGAGACTTGGACACTTTCAAAACATGATTAAATCAGTATTCACTATTGAACACCTCCAATTGACCTCATGAGCTATTTCAGTTGCTGAGTAATCTAAAATATCATCTTTATTGCTGATTTTAACCTACACTAAATCTGATAGGAAAAAATGTTTAAAATTTAGTTCAATGGTACTCTTGAACACAAAGAACAAAAAGAATATTCGCCTCACTATGAAAGAATCCATGAGTCTTTTGCTCCTGGGCAGGAACAAAAATGTGAAAATTTTCTAAAGTTTCTTTTGTTTTAGATTATGAACCTTTACTTCTTAAAAGCTGTAGAGGTCTAGATGAAAAAATAAGAAATCAAAAACCTTCAGGAGATATACTGCAGTCTCTGATTAACTAGTGTGGTTAAAATTTTGTGTTTGTCATCTCCAATGAACTCCTTGATTCTTAAAACCCATCTCAGAAAAGTGATTAATCCATCAGCTAAATTCAAAATGGTCATCTTTGAAATTCCTCTTCTGCTGCATCTGAGTTCATAAAGCTCAAAAATATCATATATTTTCCACATAAAATGTCCCCTTACATTCTCTGTTCTGTATCCAAAAGATCTGAGAGTGTCACATTTTTCTCAAGGCTACAGAGTAGCCTTCTCTGTTTCTCTGCTTTCTGCATGGCCTTGCTCTTTTAGGCACTCTCAAATCATGACAATTAGTTTAACACTGGTGTAGAATGCTGCAGTAATCACCACTTTCTTCTAAAAGAAAAGTTTGTTGCTCTTTTCATTCACAGCTCGATTCAGACCTCACTTTGATGTTAGTTCTCTTGTCAGCCCCAAAGGTGTTGAACATGTTTCTCCCTTAAGAGCATTCAGTTATATCTAGTGCTCTGAGGTGCTGTGTGCTGGGAGGGCAGCACACATACCCTTTCTGATATAGATGTCTCATTTTGCAGGAAAAATAAAATAATTTTAAACTTGACACAGCCTGTAATTGAAACTTGGATACACATCGTGTATAGTAGATAGGAACCTCCTACAAGAAACACCTGCAGATATCCAGTTTCCTGTTACAGAGGTTGATTATATATTTCACAGAGACTGGAAGAAGTGGCATTGTCCTTAAAAATTACAGTATATAATCTGGTCTAGGTTACTTGTCACTGCAGTTAATTTTTCCCAGTGTTTATTAACAAAAGTGACTGTTGAAGAGGTTTGTATGGCAATGTAAGAGTAACTGAAAGATTGTGATATGGATGATTTTTAGCCTGAATGGATTAATCTCACTACAGAATCACAGAATCACAGAATATTAG
>NW_010185274.1:0-208 GCF_000695765.1 Mesitornis unicolor | reverse complement strand
TTGTGGTGGGTGGGGGGGAAAAGGGGCCCATTTTCCTGCTCCCAGTCCCAAAAGATGTGTCCCAAACTGGATCCCAATCCAGAGCTCCAGTCCTTTCCCAGATACCCTTAACCCTGCCCATTGCCTGGCCATGCTCCTCACTGAGCACCCATGGGTGCTCCTCATTGAGCATCCTCCCCTCTAGGGTGGTACCTGGGGGGCTCCTGGC
>NW_010185273.1:0-24944 GCF_000695765.1 Mesitornis unicolor | reverse complement strand
TCATGATCATTATGCCCAAGACAGCCTCCAAAAATTACATTCCCAACAAGACCTCCTGTGTCTGCAAACAGCAGGTCCAGCAGGGCACCTTCCCTTGTTGGCTCATTTACCAGCTGTGCCAGGAAGTTATCTTCCACACACTGCAGGAACCTCCAGGACTGTTCCCTCTCTGCTGTATTTTATTTCCAGCAGATATCTGGGTAGTTGAAGTCTCCTACAAGTACAAGGGGAAGCAATCGCAAAGCTTCTCCTACCTGCCTATGGAATATTTTGTCTATCTCTTCATCCTGGTTAGGTGGTCTTTAGCAAACTCCTACCATGATATCTGACTTGTTGGCCTTCCTCTTGATTCTCACCTATAGGCACTAAACCCTATTGTCACTATCACTAATATCTGTGCAGTCATAGCACTCCCTAACATACATGGCCACCCCACCACCTTTTCTTCCTTGCCTATCCCTTCTGAAAAGCTTATACCCATCAATGGCAGCACTCCAGTTGTGTGATTCATTCCACCATGTTTCCGTGATAGCTACTATATCTCAGTTATTCCGATGCACAATAGCTTTCAGTTCCTCCTGCTTATTGCCCATGATGCATGCATTGGTATAGAGATACTTCAGTTGGGCTAAACATCCTGCCACCTTCTCACAGGGAGCAGTCCAAATTTCTGCCAGGCCATTTTCAGGGTCTTCTATGGTTACTAACCCATCAGTAACCTTATCACCCTTGTTGCTATATGGAACTTCATCCTCTACCTCCACTGGGACGGTAGTCCGAAGAGTCTCACTAGTCCACCATCCCATGCATGTCGGTTCATCACTAGTGAGTTGTGTTATATCCACTTCATCCCCTCTCTCCTTCAAATCTGGTTTAAAGCCCTGTCAATGAGCCCTGCTAACTCTTGCCCCAGGAACCTTTTCCCTTTTTGAGATAGATGTACCACATCTTTTGTCACCAAAGCTGATGAAGTGTAAATTGATTCATGATTAAAAAAACCAAAGTCCTGTCTGTGGCACCAGTTTCTGCGCCAGGCATTGATATTCTGGCTCTTTCTGTTTATTGCCTCATTTTTCCCTGCAACTGGTGGGACAGAGGAGAACACTACTTGTGCTCCAGATCCTGGTTAAGAGCAGTTGTCCCAAGCCTTCGAAATCTCTCTTCATTGTTCTCAAACTACTTGTTACAATCTCATCACTGCCTACCCACCAATGAGTAGTAGTCAGAAGGTTTAACTAGGGTAGGGAATTTTTTCTCAATGTCCTTGACCCTGGCTCCTGGGAGGCAGCAGACTTTCCTAAGGAGTGTGTCTCATCTACAGATAGGACTTTCCACTCCCTTCAGAACTGAGTCCCCTATGACAAGCACCTGTCTGTCTTTCTGACTTGAAGACATTTTTATGCATGGCTTCCTCTGATGACAATTCAATAACAATTTAATCAGACAGGAATTTGAAACACTTCGTATGTCTTTCTTTTATTTTTTTTAAACAAGTGGTATTAAAACTGGAACATCTTCCTCAAACAGACAAGACATCAGGAAAGTCACTTTAGGGATATAATTACAGATTACAGTTACTTGTGCACGGAGGGCAAAAGTTCAGTTTATGAGTATGGGTTTTTTTTCAGTGAAAACAAATAATCCTCATCAGCACCAAAGTATTAATGTGTTCTGATTTGATCTTAGATAGGAAATTCCGTTCTCTTGAGAAACTGAAGAGCCAATGAAATCATGGCATGGAAAAATAAGGGGAAACAATTGTATAATTGAGGGAATAAATATTTTTTAAGGTCCAATTTAACTAGGTTGTTTGTTTGTTTGTTTGTTTCCCTGTAATACCAAACAATGGTAACAAATTTATTAATCTTTCCTTTATGTTATGAGAAATAAATCCTCTTCAGAACATCCCCCCAAACTAGCAAAGAAACAGTAAATTACAAGACCAAACTTTGAAATACATTCTAAAATGCATTCTATGCTTTTTAAAAATAATTTTTCTGAATAACCGTCATTTGTAATTTCTTGAGTAAATAGTTCATGAAGGATGTAATGAAGAGGTTTAGTTAAGATTGCATTAATTAATCTTTATTCAAAATGTGGATCGAAGACAGATGAATGTTTCCTTTTAAATTAAAAACTTCTTTTATCTTCCTCTTGGGTTTTTTTGTAGTTTTTTTTTCTTTTTTTGTTTGGTTTGGTTTGGTTTGGTTTTGGTTGGGTTGGTTTTTTTTGGTTTTTTTTTGTTTGTTTGTTTGTTTTTTAATATTTCTGGATTGCAGGTGGGAGAAAGAATGTCGAAACACTGAGAACTTCAAGTGCTATTCAAAAAAGTCTGAGGAAATATTACTGGAAAAATATCTTATTTTTAATATTAATTTCTAACCTGAATTTTAGCACCATAAAGTTCAGATAATGTTATAGGGTGAAATTAAACATCACTCTTTCAGTGCTATTGTCCAATTCAAATTAATCTCCTTAATTTTTTATGATCACATTTGGCTACCCTGAGCTGTAATTCTCAGCAGTCCCTGCAGAACAACAGTTAAAATACCCAACAATGTGAATTTTTGGATTTAACTTCTGGGCCAAGTATCACTTCACTCTGAAGAAATGACTGAGACTCACTGACTTGAGTTATATGTGCTGAACTCAAAGCAAATGCTAATCAACTAGTTAGGTTGCTGCATTGTAAAATAATATTTCTAATAAGTATTCAAACAGAACCAACAATTGATTTATTAGCAAGTTGTACCTGCTTGTAATTTGGGAGGGATGATGATATGAATATGAAAATTGCTGTACAAGTTATCTTTATGAATGCAAATAGTATCAGAATCCTCTCACTGAGGAGTTTAATTTTAAATAAGGGCAACAAGCTCATGTGGATCAAGGCATAGCTGAATGCTCTCCTAAACAACTGCTCTTAATTCCACCATCAAGAAATAAAAAAACAACCCAAGAAAAACCCACACAAAAAAAACTCAGAAAGCCATAGATTTGTGGCTTCTTATATTAAGTTTAGAAGCAGTACTGGAATGGTAGAGTGACTTTTGCGACTAAATGTTTCTGAGTATGTCTCAGCAAAGAAGATGTAGCTGGAAGTCTTCCTTTGCAAGTGCAATTCACAGGTTGGGAATTTCAGTATCCCACTCAAAGCTGTTTGGTTCTACTTCTAAATAGGAGAGTAAGCCATAGTATTTCTTCCAGGCAACTACTGCCAATCAGAGAGCTACTTTTCTTTGTCATTAGCCAAGTATACCCTTATTAGACTAATTAGTTTTACCAGTATGATTTGTCAGCAACCTAGGCAGTTCTTTTGGGCAGCAATTTCTCCTCCCTGAAGATTTCATGAAATTCAAGAAATTGAAATACAGTACATTTTTACATTTTCAGTACCAGTGCCCCATCAACCTGGCAACCATTATGAACTGGTGTAAGAGATTTATATTAGTGTCAAGCAACACTTTTTGCTTTAGGGGATGAAAAAAAGTATTTTTGTTGTGCTTATTTTGTATTTCATTTAAATGATTGACTAGAAATAAGAACAGATTGACTAAAAAGAATGCTTCTGCATAAAACAAGCATGGAATAATTTTCTTGGCGTGTCATTTTCAGATACCTGTCATTTTTTGGTGCCTTTTCACCATTCCTTTTTCAATTAACGTTAATACAAATTAATGAAATCCACTATACTGTCTAAAGGTCACTAATCTTGCATCTCAGCTGGTTTAAACCTCATGCTGTCTGGATACATAATACCACCTGGCAAAACTGCTGACTGACCTTAGGTACAGATCTATGAAAAGACAAGTATCCAGCATTATTTGCTTGTCTTTAGTTCAGTGATCTGTTCCTGTGGTGATCTCCACATGATGTGGAGGAAGATCACATTATGTTTCTAATAGTTTAAATATGTGGGGTTGAAAGCTATGTTGTAAGTTAATTGGATCATTACATATGTAAAAAATGTTTTAAGAGTGAGATGGACTAAAGATCTGTCACTGCAGAAAAAGTTGCTGCCTTGAGGAAAAGAGAAAACAATACTTAGATGACAACATTAAGTTTTGTAACAGACAGCCAAATACTCCAGTTATTGGTATACAATTCAACATCAAATACGTGGTAGTATTGATGGAGTAATAATATGCCATCTCTGGAGCACAAACAAGCTGAAATACCCATGCAGGACTCCAAATTATTTTATTTTTGTTTCACTCCACTTTCAAAGAAGCTGGAATGTCCAACATCTTACAGCTTCTCTAGGCAGAATACATCCACTTCCTTGCTGCCCTTAAACACTTAAGAAAAAATACATAACATCAAAAAAATGAAAACAAAGCAAATGAAATTAATACATCATAAAGCAGAACTTACTTTAACTGAACTAAAATACAGCACAAAGTTAATATTAATTCTGACAATTCATCAGAAAACCTACAGAAAAGTCAATTACAGAAAAATCCCCCTAGCATTCTTGTTTAATAAAAGTACATGGCAAAGTACTTTTTTACTGTTTTCTAACAGATTTTATCGATTTAATAGAGTTAATGGGAATTTTAAAAAGAAAGACATCTGGGGAAATGATACAAGCACAGCCCATTTACAGTTACCTTACCATCTGACAGACATGTTAGTCCTAAGCCACCAGTTGTATAAGGAACCTGCCACAAAGCCAGATGCTACCATGGGCTAACATACAACAGAAATTGCTGTACTAAGTGAAAGAAGCAGTTTAGCATAATGTTCTACGGGTTAAAATAAAATAATCCTTCTTATAGTTGAAAATTAAGAATTTCATTAAGAAGTTCACTAACTAGTAGGAGTTGAAGATGAATTCCTAGATTTTAGGTGAAATTATGTGTTTCATCAGACTTTCGATCGGACTGTCTGGTACTCTTTCTTGTGAAATACACAGTCCATCTAGATTTTATGCCTAGATTTTAATCTAATTTATTGATTTATGGATTTTAATGGTAATATTTTAAATCAAGATATCAGGAGTTTGGAAAATTAGAAGTCGTAGAAAAGTTTGTAAACATTCAGAAGTATTCAGAGAAAGGTAGAAGAGAGGCTGGCTTTATTAAATGCCTAGTCCTGTAATTTAACACAGAGAATCTACCTAGAGCATATTTATGTTTATACTATGTATATATATTGGGTTGGCCAAAAAGTAATTGCAGATTTTTCTGGGTAAGTGAAAGGCAATTTTTTCATGGGAAACAAAAACTGAATTAAACAATATATTGTCCATTTTCTTCAATTACCTTTTGCCATCTTACAGGAAACTTCAAGACTCCATGCTCAGAAAAGTTCTTCTCTTTCTCAGCAAAAAAAAACAGTTCCAAGATTGATTTGATATGCTTATTAACAGTGAAGGTTTTACCATTAGAGGCATTTTGTAAAGGATGAAACAAACGATAGCCTAACGATATCAGATCTGGTGAACATGGTGGATGTGGTAACACATCCCATCCAAGCTGTAACAGTTTCTGATGAGTGACTGAACTTGTAGGTGGTCTAGTGTTATCATGGTGAAACACAACAACTTTGCAATTCAACAGTTCTGGACACTTCTGTCTGATGGCATCATTTAATTTGTTCAGCTGATGATGGTATACTTCTCAATTAATGGTCCTTGGAAGCAATGCAAAATGCACAATACCCTTGAAATCCCAGCAGATGGACAACATAACCTTCCTTTGGTGAATATCTGCTTTTGAGGTGCTTTGAGCAGGTTCATCATGCTTGCTCCATGGTCTTTTTAATTTGTCGTTGTTGTAGATGATCCATTTGTCATTGCCTGTTATCATACAATTCAAAAATGGATCATTTTCTTCACATTTCAAAAGAAAATCACAAATGTCAATGCACTTTGTGAGATGAGGTGAATGTCTTTAACTACAAGCGGTACTCAAATATCAAGCTTCCTAACATATCCAGGTACTTTTAAATGTTTTTCAACACTCACTTAACATATGTTAAGGTTATCAGCAATCTCTTGTGTCATTAAACACCAATGGGATTCAATCAATGCCTTTATTTTGTTGTTATTAACTTCAATTGGTCTTTCAAGATGCATGATGTCTCTTTAGCATCAAAATCTCTGGACTGAAATTTAGCAAACCAATATTGACACTGCCATAGTTTTAAGATATCTTCAGCATACACTTCAAGTAATTATTTATGAGCCTGTGCTCAGTTATTTTATTTTTCCTTCTTGGAAGTAATACAACGAAATGTGATGAAATGTTCCTTTAGCTTTTCCATTTTGAAATCAATGTCAAATAAATAATTGTTAATGAAATTGTGCATTTTTCTTTTCTAAAACAAGCTTGAACTCTCAGCTGCCAAGGTACATAATGAATTTCCAGTTTAAAATGGCATTAGTTGCAATACAGGGCATGTATGTCCATCTATTAAAAAAAAACGCAAATACTTTTTGGCCAACCCAGTATGGAGGGATACACACACTCAAAATACTATAAAGGCAATTCAGAACAGTTCTTTTAATAACTAATACATTATCAATACTCAATACTTACTTTACTGAAATACATTTTACCAACTGGGAAATTGTGGCATAGGTCATGTACAGCCAGGATTATGACTGCTAAGAACCATTACTTCCTTACATTGTCCAAGAAAATTCTGTAGTCTTCCTTCTGCATTTTGGCCTCTAACTACTGTCATCCAAAGACTCTGAACAGCACTAAGTGGGGCTGGGAACAAAATAATTCTCTAGATTTCCATACCTGATGGTTCCTTCTCCCTGTTTAGCAAGGAAATCAGGAGACTTTTTTTTTTTTTCAATTCACAAACAGCTGTTTTCTCTGCTAAAGAGGTATGACACTTAAAATTACTCCAGCTGCAAAGTCTGTCTCCTGTTTTTCTCTCCATCCAGTTCTACAGTGATATCCTGCAGGGTTGAAATGAGCAGAAAGAGGGGATATAAAGAGCACTTGAATTTGGTGGGTCAGGGCATAGAAAGGATCATTATCCATAAATTTCATTTTTCCAGGATCTTCTCAGGTCCACAGTTATCCAATATACAGAAAGTGCCCTGGTCTCCCATACAAATTTAATTTTGTAATAAGGAGGGATAGAAATTGTTTTCTAAAAGAAAACACAGATTCTGACCAGGCCTGAGTTATACATGGGAACCCAGGCACAGGCAGAAAGTGCTTATAAAGCCAAATATGCTTAATGCTAGCTAGATTAGGAGCATTCACTTCCTATTTCTAGAGATTAGTGATAAAGCAGTCTAGATCAGCTACTGACAGTGACAGAATCTTTTCAAGGATGAGATTCTGAGTGATATGCTGCCAAATAAAATAAAAATAGAGTCTATCTGACAGAGTTCTTAATCAGGTTGTCCATTTCTATATGTAAGCAGGAGGCACACATTTTTTCAGACAGAACTTGGAAGAAAAATGATACTGATTATAAAGATATGGATATAATGTACTGCATAGAGCAAATCTACATCTTTTTTTCTAGTATAACATGGCAGGTTAATGTAATTATGAATCAAGAAGTAGGAAGGGGGTATAAGAATAAACTTAACATGGAAATCTTGCTTGGAAAGCAGTTTATATTTTTGGTGTTGAGGAACCAGTCATCAGTACACACAAGAGGCATATTCAAAAACATCTCTTGTCTTCTTTGTGAACTACAGAAACCAGAGGGTGTGGGTAGAACTGTAAATCCTCCCTCCAGTGAAGGAACAGGGAGCTTGCTTTTCCTGGAGTGGGATACAGGCCATCCAGCTTTTTCATACGGTCAGCAGTATATTATTAACTACTCTAAGGATAAGAAGAACATGTGGCTGATGACATTAAAGACATATTGAGATGTTTTGGTTTTTTTTTTTTTTATTTCTGACACAGTAGACAATAACAATGTCCCAGAGGGAAAGAATTTCCACAGAACCCAAATCTCCTGAAGAAATGTTACAATTTTCTGATACTGACGTGTTTTTTCATATCAAGCAACTATGTAGAAAGTGCTGTACACTGCAGAGCACTCACATGCCTAATATAAATGGGGAGGAAAGAGACAAAGAGTTTGAGTCATCCTAGTATATTAGATCATGTTGGAGGTTCTGCATACTGCTGTGCCTTGCCTTGCTCTTCTGGGGTGCCAGGAGTCCAGCTAGAAATCTAAAGTGTGTAGGAAATTACAGACAGTTTCTTTTCAATCCTCTTGGTCTTGCCTGATCACACTAAGGTATGTCATAAGATATAAAGTAGGAAAGGTATCTCAGGAAAAAAAAAACCTTGAGCAAGTGTTTCATTTCTAGCCAAAGCAAATTATTTTAGAGCCAGAGGTTAGTGTCCTTTGATAGAAAGTTCAGATTCAGATGAGAGAGAACACTTTTGACCTTGAAAGTCCTGCTTTCATCCAATAAAGGCAAGAGTGACCCCTTCTAGTCTCTCAAGCTTGAATGAGTTTTTCAGTGCATATTGAATAATAGATATTCACTCTGGATGAGCTAGATCTTGTTTAATATGGGTGTTTTTCTAATTATGCTCAATAGAAATCTTAGAGTACAGACTATGAATGCTGCTTCTTGGCATCACACTTTATGTGTGTTGTTGACTGTGTGCCAATTGTTATTGCAGTTCACACAAGTGTCTGTTTGACTGGACAGCCATCAGAAATTAAATGCTGGGCCGTATTCTCTTCTGTGCTGAAATGTGCTTTAGGCACTCTTTTCTATGTCATTGGCAAATGATCCTTCTTTGATATTCAAAGTCGACTATGGACATCAAATCATAAGACAGAGAAGCTGAGGGGAATCTTTTTTACTGAAAAGTGATGCATTCAATTCTGCCTTTTTCTCCCTCCTGCAGAATACCAAATATTGTGGTTTTATTGCACATTTTGTGGCATTTGAGCCTTCCTTGCATGGTGGAATTAATGACTAGAAAAGAAGACAGACTCCAGCCTGTGCAAAAGATCTCCAGGATTCCTTTTGTAGTAAGCCGTCTGTAATAATCACAATGATGACATGGTTGTGGTTTTGGTTGAGTTTTGGGTTTTTGGTTTGTTTGTTTTGCTGAGGTTCTGTTTGTTTGTTTGTTTATGTGGTTTTTTCTTTTTTTTTAAGTGAGTGGTTTCACATAGTGGATGTGGGTGGATAACCTAATCTTTCATCCAGAACTGAGCCTGAACTACACTGCCATTCTGCCTTCTTACTTTGTCATACCTGATTGATCTTATCCTACAATGAAACAATTCTACTGGTCCATTAGGACTCAGAGACTTAGCCCTCTTCCTCTTCCTCAATTCTGAAGGAAAAGTATCCTACTGCAGTTACTAAGCTCCAAATTAATCCTGTTCAAAGAATTGGAAATATTAGGAGAAAATCAAATTTCTGAGTGAAAGAAGCACTGGGTACAGTGGGCTAAATGGTGCCTTCACAGCATTCAGCAGTTTTTAATGAAAAACATGCATGTAATCTGAATTAAATTGCTTATTAATGGCAAACAGATTTGAAATTTTGTGAATATCTAATATAATGATACTTTCGCCTGACCTTCAAATATACATTCTTTCAAAGGTGTTGAAAATAGGTATTTCGCATCTTAGTTTCTCCAAAGAAATCAAGCATTGATGAAGTTTTCCTTCAAGGTAGAAGTTTAGTAGACTTTTCTATGAGTAAAAGGTGCTCTGTTTAAGGCTTTTACCTGACAGCTGACATCTGCAGTCAGCTGTGTCATGGAGTATTATCTCATTCCTATGTACTCAGGCTTAGAGCTACCTCTCTTGCCACATCCCATCAGCGAACAACTTCAAGGACAAGTTGGCTTGGGAATATACTTTTGTTTGCTTTCTTCATTTTTGTTCAGCTATAAAAATCTATAATATTTTTCAAGACAAGTAACTCACCCTAAGTATATAGAGGCTTTCTAGGGAAAAAATATTGCAAAAGGGAAACTTCCTAGTCTTTACTGGATAAGACAAGGTAGCGTTGATTTTGTTCATGGTAAGCAAAATCTCACCGCACTAGCAAGAATATCTCCCATGGTGGTACATCATGTCCTGCAAACAGGATTTCTTCCTATTTATGAATTCCAAGGCCTTGTGTAAGAAGAAATAAGAAGTGTGTTTCTAGCTATATGGTAACTTGGACAACTCTACGGTCATCAAGTATCCCAGTAAATGCTGGAAAATGACATGCAAGGAGGATACCTTTTTCATGGCTACAACTCTAGTAGATATGCTCAGATTCCCCTGGCTAGTGATAGGTCAGTGTCAGTTGTGGTATGTGAGAGTTCAAATAACTATTGCTATTTACTTCTTCAGGCTCATTTCCTTCATGGTTATGGTCTGTATTTGAGGGACTAGTTCCACAGGAATGTTCCTCTTGAACTTCAACCCCTACAGATAGTCTCACATTTGTCACTATGAGATTAGGTTGTCTCACTACTTGCTTAGAGTGTCTTCCCACAGTGATCACTGAATGACCATAGTGAAAGTCAGTCTTTCATCTCTGGGCTACTGCCATCATATATGAGAGTTATACAAGTGAAAAAAGGTAGAATTAAAACCAAACAAACAAAAAAAAACCCAAACCCAAAACCAAAACCAAAAAACACCATCCCAGGTCATTTATGACAGCTACATAAAGAGCATATCCCAGAACCTTCAGAGATAAATGCATACTTGGTAGCAAAATAATGACAGACCTGTGGATGATCACTAATCTTTTGGTGACTGCAGGGAGAACAGGATAACACCTACTTCATTGCTGTTGAGAACAAGACTATTTTCCTTCCACAAATGACTTAAAGTGCTCATTTTGAACATGCAAGACTGACTGTCTTCACTTAGGCTTTCGGATTTGTAGTAGTTGCTTGTTTGTCATGAGGCTGCTAAGATGTGAATCTACTCTGATCTGTATTTCAAACTCAACTGTTCATGCGTAGTCATGCCACTGCCTCTCTTGGGAATGGAGTCTTGTGGAAGACACCTAGTCTTTCAGAATATTTTTCTAGTTTTGCCAACCCTCAATTCCTCAGCTAGATTTACTGCCAGTAGAATAGAAATGGCAGCCAATAAGATATGAGAGAAACGATAAGAATGAGAAAATCTGTTTTGTAGTCAGCATCATTCTTCATGTAACTGGATTATACAATAATTTCTTTATCATAATGCAAAAGTATATTTCATCCTTTCCTATGATCCTTCAGTGATTTTTCATTCTTTGTTCAATAACTTAGAAAACACCCATTTTTTAAAACACATCTGTAATTTTATTTTCCTTTAATGATCATTACTATTAAGTTTATGTTGATTCTACTAGCATGACATTCAGAGTAGCTCTTTAGGATATATATTGTTCAGTCAATTTTACAAGAGTATTTTTAAAAGAATTAGAAGTTTCCGTTGAGTCAATATGTGGCTATTCCTTCTGTCTGAAGGTGGACCTTCTGCATTTTGCGAGCTTCGTGTATCTCATATGCTTTCAGAGTGTTTCTTTGTCTAGGGCTTTCTCTCTGCTGAGTCTGATGTGAAACAGGCTAATGATTCTCTTTTAATACTGATTCTTATGGCCTTTTAAGCTTTTCCATGGGTAATGTGATAACCATTTCAACCACTTCCATTTCTGTGTTTTGTACAGAAGCTGAAAACAGTTCAATGGTCTACTCAGTTTCTGTGTTTGTCTGTATGCACACTTTGAAGATTTGTTATTGTTTATTTGGCATAAGCAAAGGAAGAGCTCAGAATTTTCACAAGTGATAAACATTTTCCCCTCTGCTGGATTACTTACATTCTGTGCCATTCTCATATTTGCATAGCTTTTATTTTCTACTATATTTATTACTTTTTCTTCTTTGTCTTCCCACATCACCTCAGGTCTCATCTCTCTTTATGTTGTGCAGCATAACCTAGTTTGGGAGGTCAGGTATTTCCCTTCTGTGGCTACAATGTGGCCATGTCACTGACAAAAATGTGGAACAGTACTGGTTCCAGTACCCATCCCAAGGGAACATCACTCATCACTGGTCTCCAATTGGACATTGAGCCATTGACTATGACTCTGAGTGCAACCACCCAGCCAATTCCTTATCCAGCAAGTGTTCCATCCATCAAATCCACATTTCTCCAGCTTCGTGACCAAGTTGTCATGCCAGGACAGTGTCGAACGCTTTGAACAAGCCCAGGTAGAAGACGTCAGTTGCTCTTCCCTTATCCACTGAAGCTGTAACTCCATCATAACAGGTCACTAAATTGGTGAGGCACGATTTGCCCTTGGTGAAGCCATGTTGGTTACCACCAATCACTGCATCCTTGTTCCCCCTGTGCCTTAGGAGAGTCTTCAGGAGTATCTGCTTTCTGATCTTGCCAGATATAGAGGCCTATAGTTTTCTGGGTCTTCCTTTTCCCCCTTATTGAAAATGGGGGGTGTGTTTCCCTCTTTCCAGTCATCAGGAACTTTACCAGACTGCCACGACCTTTCAAATATGATGGAGAATGGCTTGGCAACTTCATTTGCCAGTTCTCTCAGGACCCGTGGATGGATGTCATGAAGTCCTATGGACTTGTGCACCTTCAGGTTCTTTAGGTGGTCTTGAACCTGATCTTTTCTTACAGTGAACAGATCTTCATTCTCCTCATCCCTACCTTTGCCTTCTGTAACTTGGACAGTGTGTCTAGAGCCCTTGCCAGTGAAGACCAAGAAAAAGATGTCACTCAGCACCTCAGCCATCCTTGTATCCCTTGTGACCGGTTCTCCATTTTCCTTCTGGAGAGGGCTCACATCTTCCCTAACCTTCCTTTTATCACAGATATACCTGTAGAAATCCTTCTTGTTTCCTTTTATGTCTCTGGTCAGATTTAATTTCATCTGTGCTTTAGCTTTCTTAATCTGATCCCTGCTGCTCTGATGACTTCTTTGTATTCCTTCAAGTTAACCTGTCCTTGCTTCCGCTCTCTATAGAAGTAAAAAAGTGTTTTGAATGTGGGCTGGGATTTTTACCTCCTTCAAATAAGTAGATTGGCCTTGAGAAATTACAGTTTAACCTTTCATTTTTCATCTTCCTTATTTCATAGAGGATCAAAATTACAAGATAGTGCTAAGAATTACCTTGGTGTGATTTTCTTTTCTTAAAAAAAAGAGGTTACTCAGGGCAATCATAAAGTAGTTGGCTTTTGTTAGTTACAGTGAATATGTGTGGAAGAGTTACATTTTAAACTCATTTTTATTATAAAGAATATTCCTAGTTTTGGATTAGAAATTGTAGTTTACAGACCACAGTTGCTCCAATGCCATTAGCACAAAGGGCAAAAAAATTTGAGTATCCTGACATGTTTGAAGATTTTTTCTTTGGAGTAATTCTGTTATTTTAAATTATTTTAGAGTATAAAAAAGAAGGGAAGTATTTTGATATTAGTGCTGACTTCGTACATGAGATACTATACAACTTTTTAATGCTATAGAAATCAAACGAGTCAGAAATGTAAATTAAATGGTGATAAATACAAATTTATTATTATCATAATAAACTTAGGTGTGTCTTTAATAGAAATCTTTAAATATTATGGCTTTACAGTTACTATAGTGATATTTGATACTGTGAGGTATTATCAGCTGTATCTATAATATAAAGCATTCAGTAATTTAATATGTCTTTATAATTAATAATAAAAAAAATTAAATTTTGCAATGATGATTCTATTTTGGTTTAGGTAGATTTTAAAACATGCAAAAAAAATTAAAAAATTCTTATTTGCATGGTTTTCAGACTATATTAATTGCACTAATTTGTTTGTCACAATAAATGAAACTTAAAATGTACTACAGTGAACAGTGGCTGTATCTCCCATATTGTAAGAAAAATCATTTAGACTTGTAACAGAAAGGAACACAAGACTACTGATAAACATTGCAGCTTATTTATGATGGAAGTGGATCACATGCCATACAATAGTGTCTTCGTCATGACTGGAAAAATAAAATGAGATTGTGGAAAAGACGAATTTCTTGCTTTTGCCTGAGGTGTGGAGAGTAGATATAGTATAATAAGAATCATTTTAGTTACAAATTAGATTGTATTAGTTGCTCTTTCTATCATAGGCACATGATTGCAATGACTAACAGTGGCTTATAAATTAGAATGTCTGACCTGTACTGAGTGAGAGTGACTCACCTGGTGATTGCTCAGTAATTATAGATACACAGCCTATCAATCATATGAAGTAGTATTTAAAACCAGGTAAACCTGGTTAGCTATTTAACAAATTACTGAAATACCAGCTATCATACAGTAATGATTAAAAGGAATTCGTCAAGGGGATAAACTCTCAAGTTCCTTTGTGTTATTACCATGTTGACTTAGGCAGCACTGAGTGGTAGAGCCCCAGAAGTTACAGGCCTATTAGCATTCTTTGCTCAAGTTCTGAACATAAGAGCAACAAATACCTGTTGATTAACTGTAGAATAATTGCACTCAGAAAGTCTTAAAGGAGGTATAAAACAAAAAGATTATTTTTTCCTGAAAGACAAGTCAGATCTGGATAGGCAGTGTCTCCAACTTAATTCGAAGTAGGCCTAATATTCTGATTTCATTATTGGTTTTACCATTCCCCTTCTGACAGAGAAACCAGCTGGATTAAAGTACTTTATAATATCTTACAAATACTTAAAGAACAAAAAAGAGCATTAGGGTAAAGAATTGTTCAGCAATGTTATTAAAGCAAAAAAATAGGAAGGAAGATACATGACAATGTAGGGGTCTTATGAGAATGTAGGGGTTTGTGTTATTTCTATTCAAGGAAAGAGCAGAAACTTCAGAAAGGCCTTGTGCAATTGGATAGTGAAAATAGGACAGGTGAACTCTGTTTCTGCACAAGCATGTGCCCTATACAAATCCAAACTGTTTGAACAAATTTAATTTATATGCCTAATTTGTAGATTTTACTCAGAAAGGCCTGTTTTTTTAAATTTGTAGTAGTAACTGTTGAAAATGCAGGCATGGAATTACATGCATAGGTAAGGCTGACTTTTAATTAAAATTTGACCTTTAAAAATACACATAATGAAACATTAGTAAAATGGAAAAATATCCTTTCCTGACAGAGAAATAGAACAGATATTCTAACAGGCCTTCGTCTTGCCTAACATCTGATTCTATATGCTCTCGTGTTAATGTTTTTACATGGTGTTTCAAACTTGCTCAAAAAAAAGAAAAAGGAGAAGCTCCTCAAACATAACTACTGTGCTTGACTAAAGAGATAATGTTCACCTACAGTTCTGAACTTAAAACTCTTGCTTACTGTATTAACAGCTATGCTAGCACAGTCAGTGTAAAACTCAGTGAAATTGTACACAGCTGGACTGTTATATCAGCACAGCCACACAAGAAAACTTTTTAGAGAGAGCAGCTAACCTTTCTTAAGTTAATCCCTTCCCAATATTATTATTATTATTTAAATTAAAAAAAATAGAGCTCAGACTATTGGATCTATTTTCATTTCTAGACAGATAGTAAAACAAACTTTCTTAATGGTTGCCCTCTTCACAAGTGTTCTTGTGTTGTTCATGAATTTTCTCTTTTGTGTTTATGTACAAACCTGAAAGGAGATGTTTGTTGAGGAGCCATACACCTCTAAACTAGTCTTGAGAATAGTGTTACCTGCTGAGGAGCAGCTGTACTGAAAAGAGGACAGCGCCCAACAGATGCGCCTGGTAGGAAGATAAGACAAAATAAGGGTAAACTGAAGTAGGGGAGGTTCCAAATGGACATGGGGATGTGGAAATCATTAAGCAGTGGCACAGGCTGAGCAGAGAGGCTCTGCATCTTCTCTTCATGCCTGAAGGATTTCAAGCCTCAACTGAAGGAAGCTCTGAGCAAAGTGATCTAAGCTCAGAACTGACCATGTTGTGAGTAGAAGTTGCAGTAGAAACCTCTTGAAGTCTTTTCCAGTCTGAATCATCTGGAAATTATTCTGTGTGCCTAATATGCCAGAGCACGAGCTTTACCATTTCTGTGAAAGTAACACTGAGGTGCTAGTCAGTAACCATGGGAAACTGGAGGGAGGGTGTGAGAAGTGAGAACATCTGATGTAGATACAGCCTAAGTTAAAAACAAATCTGAGAAACATCTGAAGTACAAATGAAAGCTCTCAACTTCAACACCAAAGAAGTTTGCCACTAATCTTTCTACAGATCCCTAATTGCTCCTGTCTCTGTTCTAGTAAACTATTTATACCCTTTGTTCAGGAGATCACCCTACATTCCCTTAGGCTAAAAGATCAAACATACAGACTAAGGACAGGTTACACTGTGGTAGACAGATCTGCATACACAATGTTTGGGGTGAGAGGGTAGCAACTTAACTGGCCACAAATTTTTAGGGGAGTAGACAGAATTGATAGAAATTAGAGAGTTGTTAGATAGTGGTGGTGCTTCCCTGCACTGGCAGTGTATTCTCTTGCCTTGGATAGAAAAGGCTCTACTGCACCAGTTAAATTACACATTTGGGAAAACAGACAAGTAGAAAAGTATATAATATATTTGATAAAATATTTGAAGTCTTTAACGTCTCCAGCACATTTCAAACTACCAACAGCTTTTCAATCTGACAATAATTTGTTCCAAGTCGAAGTACCACGGGCTGGCTGCACCCCATCACCCCTTTGAATTAGGAAAGTGGATCTTAGAAGTACTTGTGAAGTATTTTTTGATTATTCACAAGTTAGCTGCTGATTGATGTAGGCTGCAGCAAAACACCAAGTTCACTCCTGCATCTAGCAAAAGCTATGACTCATGCATCAGGAAATTAACCTTCAGATATTATTATGGTCTTCAAACTGTTGCTACATTGCTGAAGTGGTTTTTTTTTTTTGCAGAGTTTGGTGATAAACCTGTGGATTACTGGGTAATGCTATGTCAACCCCTTTGATAAGCACTCCCAAAAAAGACATATCTGAAGAAATTATTTTAAAAACTAGTACTTCAGAACTAATGACAAAAAATAGTTCTTCAGTGTACATTGGTTTTCATTGTCAGCATATATTGTCTTATTTACAGGAACATTTATAGAGCAATAAAAAGGAGTAATGCTTGATATTTATGAACAGTTACAGGAAAGTGCTTGCAACAATAAACTTTTCTGTATTATTAGTATTTGCTTATCAATATTGTTACTGTTGTTATTAATAACAGTATTAAGTTATCCTTAAATCCTTAAGGACAACTTAGAAACAAAGCATTATTTTTACTGGAAACTGTATAAATATGGAAAAGGAATAAAACCAGTCCCTGCCTCCTAATGAAGTATCATTATGCTTAAGGATATTTCAATAACTTTGGCATGACTTGTTGAAGAGTTATAAGCAGTGTCAAAAATACAGTTCCAGAAAAGTTTATAGAAACTATTAGAATAATCACAGTGGAGAGAAGGAAAAAGTCTTGCTATGTGAGCTGGATTTTGCCCATTTTGATCATTCATGATACAGCCAAAGGGTAAAAGGGTGTTCTTTATCTAAAATAAGCAGAAATGTTTAAACATGAAAATTCTAAGCACCTGAATTATACAAGTATCTTGAAGGACAACACAAAACATTACAGCTGGATATGTTATGTTAGAGCTCATTAAGGTACATAGACAACTTCATTAATAAGTCTTTGTACAAATATTGTTAATTTTAAAACGCCATCACCAGACTGAAATACCTCTGGCTGCTAAAATAGAACAACATGTGATGTACATAGAAATTAAAATAAAATTCTAGTTTTATAAATATGGCTTAGTATATGAAGCAGATGTGTCATCTCATCTTGAACTTTTATTCCAGTACACTATCTCTTAGGACTATTTATGTATGGAACTGGCAACAGTGATTACACCTAAACAGAAACCTGTGATATTTTCCTTCATTTTGCTTTTTAAAAATGCCTAGGTTTATTCACTAACTGTCCTTGCTCCATCACCAAAACATCAAAATTTGAATAAAATATAATAAAGAGTTCAGCAGTAACATCCTATGTTTTCAAGGTAACAGCTGCACTATGAGATTTTTTCTAAAGTGTCCAGACCCCTTGCACCAAGATTTTGTAAATCAAATTCTTGAACATTACACATTTCAGTAACTGAAAGTATTCTAAACAATCCTGAATTTCAGTTTTGCTACTGATCTGACACTACCCATTAAAAAGTTTAATTTAATGAAGAGTATTTGGCTTTCAGTAATCAGAAAGTTAATATTGCATTGATTGAAGACGTGACACATGATGCTCAATGTCTTCTTCAAAGTTTAACTTTTTGTTTGGGTTTACTTTCTACATATTACAGGTGATTTGCCAGTATTTACACTGGATGAGTTCAATGTATTTTTTTAGTATTTATATTTATACCCACATATACATTTTTAAGCAGTACTGTTGTTTCTGTAAAAAGACAGGAAATACAAGTTTGCTCATAGACATTGGTACTAAACTGATACTCTCATAATTTATTACCTACAGGCTAGATTTATCAAAAAAGACTGAAAGTTATTGCTTGAACTGTGCTGTCTGATGCTCTTTACACCCACCTTTCATATAGGAAAGTTCTGATTTTCTTAGTGGCATCAGACAAAACAATGACAGAAAGGAACAGACCCCTTTTTTGACCTTAAATTTGCCTGATTTACTGTGTATCAGGTTATGCCCTGATAGATCAGATATTGAAGAAGACAAAGAAGTAATTCAAGGAGGTGAGAAACACCAAAATGTTCTAATAGCTTCTGAAGCTACCCACTTTTCTGTTGCCTATATGCTTCATTATTCATTATTGAACACCACCGATTGTCTCCGTTTAAGGGTCAGAGAAAGAGCGCAGGATTTTCTCTCTGTTGCCCCTACCCCTCTCAGGGGGAGGATTAAAAGAAGGGAATAGAGAGAGAATAATAATAATAAAAAAAAAATTGCTCCGCACAAGGATGGAAGTTAAGACTGTAACAAGTTTAATGAAAACAACAGGGGAAAGGAAAAGGGAATTAATAAGGGACAAAGGATAATTATATACAAAACCCCACCCCAGTAGTCCCGAGTGGAAGTGTCCGAGCAGTGCCTCAAGGCCGCTGCGACTGCTGTGACTCGTCACCAGGGACCGCAGTGGTGCCGGGGAGCAGATGGTGGTGGATGCTGCCGAGCACGTGGAGCTAGGCCCAGCCATCCCGAGATGCGACAGGAAGCAGCCCAGGAAAGCGAGGCAGGCCTCCTTGGTTTTTTATAGACTTTTTATGGCCGGAAAGGGGAGGGAACAGTACTGACCTCTGACCCTCCAGAGTCCTACAGACACCACCTGTCCTTCCCTTTCAGGCTGGTAACCCTTAAACCATAACACTGATTTATCTTGAGTTTTTTTGTAAGTTTTTCCTCTCCCTCCTATCTCAAATGTAAATGCAGTTATACCATGGGAGCTTTTGTTCTGTGCCTTTTATTACTTATTGTGTGAAGTTCAAATTGAACAAGTATTATCAACTTCATATAAGTGGACCAGGTAAACTAACTGTGATGCCAAGAATTAATCACAAACTTAATATATTCAATACTTACTGATTAACATACAGAAAACCATTTGATCCTTCACTGCAGAACAACTTTGCAATTCAGAACCATAAATTGTTATATAATTTTGCTAATTTAAATCATAAAGAATCACTGTGTTGAGTGTATCACACTACTTCTGAGAAACAGCCACAGTGTCTAGAATACACATTTTAATACTTCTTTAGCCTAATGCTTAAGTAAATTATTAGATTTTCAGTGATAGAGCAATCAAACTGATGTCTATTGCTTTGATTCCAGAGTGTGCAGCTAATTATGTAATCAATTAGACAACAATCGGCTATTTATGCTCAACTGTCTATGCTGTGTTCTTCCTAATTCTTTCCAAAGACCTTTCATTCTTGCAATTATTTCCTAAGATTTTCTGTTATCTCAAGGTATAATATTCTCAAACTTATTGAAAGCCTTTCTGCATAGTGTAAAACTGTCACAGTCTTAGCATGTGTCATCCTAACAGCTCAGACTAAAATAAAGTACATTGTACTACTTAATTCTCAAGAGAATCACATGTAAGAAAACTTTCCTGTATTAAATAAGTGATAGAACATTACTACATTTTGAGTTATTTTTCTTTAACATGCGAATGTTAAGTCTGAAAATAAAATATACTCTAAATCGTCATTCTCTCAAAATATTCCAGTATTGTTATTCTTGTTTCCCTGATATCTGCTGTCATGGTAGCCTTTGACACACAAAAAAGACAGGATAACTGGGATGGTAAAAACACAAGAAAACAAAAGTATGTTCACAACTCCAGAGGCAATGCCATGATGGCCTAACACAATACACCCTCCTTGAATTGGAAGCCAGCCAGCAGGAGAGTGGAAAGTGTATATACAACTGGCACATGGGAAATATCCAGAGGGAAAAGAGCTAAGCCCATCCATTACGGGCAGGAGTGGCAAAAGTTCTTTAAGGCTCTAGACTTGATTTTGAGTAGAAGGCATTGAAGGTGAGAGCAAATGGGGGAAAGGTTGGGACTGGTACAGACTAGATATGAAAAGTAATCTGTGATGCAAATATGGCATTAGCTTTGAGAACTACCTCAATTCAGTTAAATTCTTCTACAGCTGCTTGAGATGAAGGAATAGCTTCTGGTCTGAGGAATCATGTAAGTCTTAATACTCTGGGTTAAGGAATATGTCATTCCACATTACCCTTTCTGTTTCAGCATAATTGGCTTTTCTCTGTGTTCGGTAATGCAACGATATCTCTGCATGTGGTGATGAAACACATTTAGTATTATCAGAAATTTATAAGTGCACAGATAATTTTCAAAGAAAGTGTAAGCCTTAGAGTCATATACTTGCAGGTTTATTTCTAGAACTTGTAGAAACAAGTGGTTGTGAAATTATGACAATTTGGTGGCAAAAAAAAAGGGAACTTGCTCTTTTGTGTGCTACAGATTGAAAGCAGCTGTAGTTAAGATCTAAGCCTGTAGCCACCCTTTTTCTTGTAATTATTCAGAATGCTGACATACATACTGAATGTAGATGCAGATTGTGTTCCTTTTAGGGATAGGACATCCATACCATTTTGGAGCTCTGGGGTCTCTTCAAAAGCTCCCCAGCAGTGCAGTACACAAAGCATGATCCCCTCCATGCTTACAGTGAGATTCAATAGTAAAGAGCCCTTTGACAGATTCTCCTCCAGTTGCACAGCAGATATAATCTCCTTTTCTCTTTAGGAAAGTAAGACTCTCTAGAGTTATCTATTGCTGTGAGCTTCTTCTTTCAAAAATTCTGTGCTGTGCTGCACTCCTATTTGAAAACATAACTGCTCTGTTGAACATAATTTTTAACTACTGTCGTGGTTTAGGCCCAGTGCATAACTGAGCACCACAATGCCCCAGAAAGGGGCTAGTCAAAATAAGGACTGGGAGGGTTTCTCACCACTTAAACAGGTCACAGGCAAATGACAGACTCATTATAAGGAATAAAAAAAAAAACAATTTTAATTTGTGACCAACATCAGAGCAGAACAATGGGAGATACAACCAGATCTTTAAATCAAAACACCTTCCCCCCACCCCTCCCTTCTTCCCGGGCTCAGCTTTTGTTCCTGATTTCTTCACCTTCCCCCTCTCCTTTTGCCTTGGGGCGCAGGGGGATGGGAGTTGGGGGTTGCGGTTGGTCTTCCCACCATGTGCTTCTCAAAGAGTAGGGGAAAAAAGAAACCTCAGCCCAGTGTCTCTCTCTCTGCTTCCACGTGGCCCCCTTTCCATAGGGGAAAAAGTCCTCAAAAGTGCAATCTGGGTCTGCCCACAGCTGCAGATTCCCTCACACACAAAACTGCTTCTGCCCAAGTCCACAAAACTCCAATCTGGGTCTGCCCATGGTGGCAGTTCCTTCACATACGATCAGTCAACTTGGCGCTCATCACGGGTTGCAAAGAAGAAACCTTGGTTCTACATCTTCCTCCTCCTCCCTCTCCTTTATTTCTGTCAAACTGACCTTGGTGTTCTTCAAAGTTGTTCTCCTTGGGCCCACTCCTTTCTCCACTGCAGATCTCCTCCGATGGTTATGGAGGTCTCTTTTTTTTTTTCCAGGATGAAAGCTGCAGCGGAGCTTAAGCTTAAGCTTGAGTTGGGGTTGGGGCCGGCCAAGCCCAGCTGGGCAAGGCCGGGGCTGCACCACCTGCACCTGAGGCCATGCTGGTCAGGGCCGGTGCCAGAAAGAGAGGAAGGCATGCCCTGCACCCCCTTTAAATACATGAATTTGCAGTGGCGCTGATTGGCTTGGCCCTGGTCAGAGGTGGGTCTGACAAAGACAAAGGGGGAGCTTTTCAGGTAGCTTCTTAAAGGGTCATCTCCATAGCCCTTCCCTGTTACCAAAGACGCAAACAAAAACCCCCTCACAGAAAAAAACAATACAACTACTTTTTAAAAAATATAATTTCTTTTGTGCTTGCTGATATATTTATAATCCTCCTTAAAATGAATAAGTGAGATTTCAGATCTCACATCTTTTACTATATGAACAGGTCATTTAGGTGCATCGTATGACAACATGTTACTGAAGGCTCTGGTCCTGTTTCCTATGGCTATATTTTCAGTTGGCAGTCTGGACAACATGGCAACAATGCAATCTGTTGTTTAATGTGAATGCTACACATATTGGAGAAAATAAAGATTTTACTTAGGATTGTGACCTGCCTGTAGTTAGGTGTTGGTCTTTACTCCTTTAAGGTTTCCTTCATTTTGTTAAAAAATCAGAAAGGCTTTCATGCAATTAGAGTGAATGTCGAACTGTTCATGCTTTTCAAGGATTGTGGCTATGTTACTGACCTGCAGTTAACTGTGAGACCTTTCCTCTGGGCTACTGAAACAATGGCAGACTCTGTAGCTGGCTGACTTGATTGCCTTGGATTTAGGATGCTGCCCAAGTCTGAGGCTCAAATAAGTTTAGTGCCACATTAAGCCAAACCAATGCCAGACATGGACAAGGCTAAACATTAGGAAACTTTAGAGGTAAAACTGTCAACTTCATTTTAAAAACATCTACGTATTCTTATACTCCTTTATAAGACTAAGCTACATCTTCAACACTGCACCATACTTCACAAGAACTGTTCTTGTCTTTCTTTGGATTATGCATTAAGTACCACTGAATGGCAGGCTGTGTGCAGCACAATAGCATGGCACTAGCCAGGTCATTGTAATTGTGATGATGAACTGCTTAGGGTATAATCTAGTACCTCCTAATCTTTGAGTGCAGATCCTGTGCACAGATACAATGTGTTGAGTCTGAAGCCCATTAAATGTCCACCTTGAAGTTACACCAAGGCAGCAGTTATATGACACATAGAAGTGCAGTGCAATAGGCAACTCTTCAGCATGCTTGGTTCCAAGCTCTGTCTTAGATGTAACAGGCTTCGGTCTGCACCACTTCTGGGGAAATATTTAAGGATTTCTTCCTTAAGGAACCAGTGAAGAAACTCTCCCTCCTTTCCTCTTAACTTGATAATCATCATATTTTCTAGCCTGTGAAGAACACTCATTATCTGAGCTGACATCTCTTAGTTCTGTTTTGTTTATTTGGGGGATTTAATTTTCTCTTCTATTTTCCTCTTTGACTGACTGGAGATAGACACCAGTTTTTGTAATGAAAGGAAGAGATAAAATTCATGATGCTTATGAAAGATGTTGAGCTACCGGGTATCCTAAACTGCAGTAGAACCTCTCAAAGATTATCTTAAATTTACTTGGATACTTTCACTGATTGAAAAAATTGTCAGCATAATTCAAGAGTTTTCATTTAAATTGTGTATTTCATTTTGGCAAACAAACATTTGGTAAACCTATTTCAAATCTGTGTGCCACACAGATGAACCAAAGTTACCTTACTTCACCATATCTGTTAGTCCACCTAGACTTCAAGTCTATTTAAAGAGTTAAACATTTAGAAAATTCATCTCTGTGTTTAACACATTAACTACCAAAGTATATGTTTGCTTTTACTATAAGGTTTTTTTTATTGATGACTATCTCACAAACACCAGAATAAGAGTGGCCTGTGATCAGAAGTCGCTTTTCTTATAAAGAGGCCCTTCTTTCAGCATATATAAGCTTCCATAAAATAAAGCATTTATTTACCCCGCAAAACAGATTCCACATTAAAAGATGGCTTGTAAAAAAATGGGTTAATATTCAAAATAATATCTCTTCTATCACAATCATAGAATCAAAGAATGAAAACTACATGGTTTTAAAGAAAGTCTTTGAGTTGCTCCTTTAAGTAAGTTAAGACGTGCGCTTTTAAAAATAATATTTTATCTAAGCTGCCTTTGTGTTTGTATTAATTCTTTCCCACCCGAGATGAAAAACACATTTCATAATGAAATCAATACCAGTTACCCCCCAAATTAAGCATTTTTGTATATCATTGTGAACTTTAAAGATCCTATAAGTCTAATTGAGGTTATTGAGATATACTAATTGTAGAAAACAGTTTGAAAGAATAACTGTCCTGAGAAGTGTCATGTTTTAATACTACTAGTGAATTCTATTCTATAGTGAGAGTTTGTAAACAGAGAAGGCCTTGTGAATGATGTGAGGGTTGGAGGGCACCTGGGAAACAGTGACCATGAGATGGTGGAATTCTCAGTGCTAGGAGAGGTGAAGAGGGCAACCAGCAGAACAGCCATCCTGGACTTCCAGAGGGCTGACTTTGAACTGTCCAGGAAGTCGGTCAATGAGATCCCTTGGGAGACAGTCCCTGGGGGCAAGGGTGCCCAAGAGGGCTGGGAGGTCCTCAAGAAGGTAATCTTGACAGTACAAGAGCGAGCTATTCCTGTGTGCTGGAAATCGAGTCGGCGGGGAAAGAACCTGGCTTGATTAGACAGCAATATACGGATGCATATTAAGAGAAAGAAGGAAGCCTAC
>NW_010185272.1:4436-5226 GCF_000695765.1 Mesitornis unicolor | reverse complement strand
AGTGTCATTAAACTCCTCTGTGAGAGGATGCTCTATAGTCTAGAAGCAAATATTTTGGTATCAGGTAAAATAGATAAAGTCAGTGCTACTGAATACTCCTGGAAAGGCCTTTTAGCTTGAAAAAGGGGTAAAAAACCCAATCCAATGACTAAAAACCCTTATCAGGGTTGTGTTACGGTGCCTGTTACAGCTGAGTGGAGTAAATTTTCACTTGCTACAGAACTACAGCGAGGATCTGCACTTCTGAAAACATTTCAGCCTCTGAAATAGCAGGATTGGAGATATTCAGCTGTCAAAGGCAGCGGCTCACTCAGACTCCGGAGCTGTTACGTTTGTAGAGTGGAAAAATCAAGAGGATGGTTTATTTTTTTAGTGTATTCCTGTGGTGTACTTGTTGCATTGCTCTCTAGCATCATTTTTACCAAAAAGTTATATTCCTTCTGTCTGATAAGAGCTGATGATGCATTTTTTTGTGTCTAAAGAAGCCCCAGAATTAATCTACAGAAAATGTGAAAGCAAAATCGAGTTCTGCTGTTTGTGACTATTGAATTTTGGCACGGTCTGAACTGAGGTGTTGGAGATAAGATGTTACCCTATTTAATACACAGAGGAAATGCTGTTTTCCTCCTGTTTTCACACACAGAATCACACACAGAATCACTCGGTTGGAAAAGCCCTCTGAGATCATCACGTCCAACTGTTCCTGTCTACCCCCTAAACCATATCCTTAAGTACCTCGTATACCCGCTCTTTAAACACATCCAGGGATGGTGACTCCACCACCTCCCTG
>NW_010185272.1:0-4415 GCF_000695765.1 Mesitornis unicolor | reverse complement strand
ACCGGGGGAGGGTGCCTCCCCCCCCCCCCGGGCCAGCCTGGTCCAGCTTCTGATGACCCTCTCAGTAAAGAACTTCCTCCTCTCTAACCTGAACCTCCCTTGGCACAGCTTGGTGCCGTTTCCCCTTGCTCTATCCCCCATCACCTGGGAGAAGAGACCAGCACCCACCTCTCCACAAGCTCCCTTGAGGCAGTTGGAGGTGGTGATGAGGTCTCCCCTCAGCCTTCTCTTCTCCAGGCTAAACAAGCCCAGTTCCCTCAGCCGCTCCTCATCAGGCTTGTTCTCCAGAGCCCTCCCCATCCTCGTGGCTCTTCTCTGAACACGCTCCAGGATCTCCACATCCTTCTTCTAGTGAGGGGCCCAGAACTGAACACAGCACTCGAGGTGTGGCCTCACCAGTGCCAAGTACAGGGGGATGATCACCTCCCTGGCCCTGCTGGTCACACTGTTTTTAATACAGGCCAAGATGCCAGTGCTTCCTCTCACTGCTCCCTTGGTGGGACCATTGCCATCGCCTGCAATCTGGGTTTTGTTAAGGGCTGTGCTAGCACCAAAGCTCTGCACTAAAAGCCGTGGGGTGCAGCGTCCTGGGCGGTGCTGAGAGGGGTGGAATTTGGGCTCTTTCCACTGCTTGGCCTCGCCAGTGCCGAGTACAGGGGGATGATCACCTCCCTGGCCCTGCTGGTCACACTGTTTTTAATACAGGCTAAGATGCCAATCCTGTGCCCTTGGGATGCTGCTGCTCACCTGCGACTGATGAGGAGCGTTGGGTGTTTCTCAATTAGAAATATATTGTTATCTGGCCGCCGTGACACCGCTGCTGCTGCTCGGTCCCCGCGGAGCCGCTCTGCTCAAATTCGTCTCCAATTTCTGTAACGAATACGTGAGGAACTGGAAACCAACCCGAGAAGCTCGGGTGTGCAAAGGGAACCGATACCGGGTGAAGGGAGATAAAATTTCCTCCAAAGCAGCACAAAAATCAAGCAGAAAAGCACATTGATTTTTTTCTGGTGCTTCAGCAGCAGTGTCATATACGCGTGTATTTTGTTGTATTAATTTTACCCTTACTCCTATTCCTTGCTGCTGTTTTGCCTCTGGAGAAAGGGGAGATTTGAGTCTCATGAGTTTTCATGCTTGCTGGCAATAGGAAAATGTCAGATATGGAAGCAAATTCTCCTCCAATTGTTGTTTTGCTGTAAAGCTGTCACTGTGGTAATGTGTCATGGATGAGGCAACCCTCAAAGTCCCAAAGAAGTGGGAAATCCCAAGTCTTCTCTGTGGTGGTGCATCAGTTGACACTGCAGACAGCGTTCTTTAATCTGGATTAGTTTGGTCAAATTGCTGTTGGCACCTGCAGCTTTTCCTTTTCTAAAGTCAAGGAAAGAGGACGTTTCGTAGTCCAAAGGAGGTGGTGGTGTTCTTCACTGAAGGAAATGATGACATCCTTTGTTCAGGTATTATATTGTTGTGGTTTAGGGCTGGCCACTAAATCCTGGCCAGACGCTCTCATTAACCCCTCTCACCTCTCCAAAAGGGAAGAGAAAAGAGAATAAGGGAGAGAGACTTTATGAGTTGGAAAGAACTAACAGATTGAATGAAACAATAATACTGATACTACATGATAATAATGTAAATGGGAAAATAATGAAATATATACAGATATGTGCAAATATATACAAAACCAATATAAAATCCTCCTCCAATGATGTTACTAGAGGCTCTGGGAGCACTGGAAAAGTCCCAGTGTGGAGCCAGTAGCAGTGGGAGCAAGCACCCGGTATTACCGGGTTGTCTCCCATCCAAGCACTGACCGGACCTGACCCTGCTGAGCTTCCCAGCTCAGCCGAGCAGAGCAGGATGAGGAACACAGGGCTCAGGATCAGAGGCAGCCAAAGCAGCAGGGTCTGCTGGGCCTTGGGCCGTTGCAGGGGTGGAGAGGGAAGGAAGAGGCCAAGCTGGAAGGGTGGAGACCCTGGTGATCCCTCAGCTTTACGCTGAGTATGGCGTGTGTGGGATGCAGTACCTCATTGGGCAGGTTTGGGTCTGCTCCTGCCCGTAGGTGCAGACACGGCCCCCATGGTGAGACAGTGGCCTTGCCATGTTTCCATCCCATACAAGCACTATCACTTGTACCAGTACACACTGTTGTTAAACCATGCTGCTGGTTTCAGCAAGTTCAGCCACTGAGAAGAGACTGAGCTGAGAAGTCAAATCACTGAATAGAAAATCAGTTCTGCTTAGCTCAAACCAGGACATATGTAATGTATTTGACATATATTCACATTATGTTTTTAACCTAATGGAGCAACGTAAATCACTGCATGGAGAACATGTGCAGCGGTGTTGGTTGTCCATGTGAACCTCCTCATGAACCTGTGCAAACCCAACGTGCCAGACATTTGCTGTGGATAAAAGGAACAGTCAAGAGCAAAGACTTGCAAAAATGGTATTTTATTTTATTTTAAAGGCGTTAGTGCTCTTTGGCAGTGGTAGATAGGGATGAGCTGCACTCCTGGAGTTCCCAGGACATGGGGATGACGTGAGCATCAAAACAACTTCCCAAGTAAAAGCTTCTCCTGGTCCGGCGTCTCCGGCTCCACCTGTGCCAGTGAATTACACGGTGCTGGGTGGCTTCTGGTAGCACCTGTGCTGCTGCTTGTAAAATATTTCCTGTTGCAATCTTTGGCCTTAGGGCAAAAGTGCATCCCTCAGCGTCTGGGAGAGTTATTAAAGACTTAGCATGGAACAGGACCATTCTCAAGAGCTGTTTCCACCTGGTTTAAAGAGGAAGACTCTACAAATGTGAACGTAGCCCATTTGTAGACACCGTGGTGCTGGGTGCGTTTAAGTCAACTGCAGCATCGCACGTCCTAGAAGAGAGGTCGCCTTCGTGTCCCTTTGTGACCGCGGGAAGCGCGATCAGTTGAGCAGCCTTTCATCAGAGGAAAAGGGAAATTTGAATAATGAAAGCTGCTTCTCATCATCCTTCTCAAGTGATCCTTACTGCTCAGCCCCAGCCAAGGCGAAACGGAGAAGAGGAGGTGAGGGGAGCCCTTATCCTCTCTTTGGCTCCTGACAGGAGGGGGTAGCCAGGGGGGGTCGGGCTCTGCTCCCCAGGAACAAGCGATGGGAGCAGAGGAAATGGCCTCAAGTTGTGCCAGGGGAGGGTGAGGTGGATGTGGGGAAAATGTCTTTATTGCAAGGGTTGTGAGGGCCTGGCAGGGGCTGCCCAGGGCAGTGGTGGAGTCCCCATCCCTGGAGGGATTCAGCAGATGGAGATGAGGTGCTGAGGGCCATGGGTGGACTTAGGGCTGGTTCAGTGGTTGGACTCGATGGTCTTAAAGGTCTTTTCCAACCAAAACCATTCTGTGACTCTTAAAATGGCCTTTGGGGGAGCATCAGTTGGATTTAATTAAACTCAAGCATGTTCTTGTTTCAGTCGTGCTCAGGACTTGACTCGCGTTCTTACATCTTCTTCTCCCATGCACTCAGCCAAGTCTTTACTTTATGAACCTCCACAACATCTCGAATCGTTAAAAACGTCCATCTCAGGTCTGTATGATCCAAAAATGATGGCAGGTTGGTGGAAAACGCTACCCAGGTGTGGGTGCAGGCTGTGACAAATAGAGTGTAGGACAGGAGCCGCAGCCGATCCGTATTGATTAACTCTAACGGGAGGAAAAACTCCTGAATTCTTAATACCTGGTATTTTTAGATGTAATTGGGCTCGGCTGAAGGGTTTCCTCTTCAATGAATTGTTCCCAAAATAAATATTTCAGAAGAGGATTAAACTTGAATGTCCAAGGCACTTTTTCTGATGCATCGGTGCTGATGGAAGGAGCTGCTCCGAAATCGCTTTTCTCCTTCAGTTTGCATGCTCTGCTTTCTCCAGAACTACTCATCCCAGCAAGAAGCCAGAGGTGCTGTTGGGAATGCAGCGGTGAGAGCTAATTTTAGCCAATTTTAGCTAATTTAGTCCTGCTCAGCAGCAAGAGCTCTGCAACCTTGAAAAGAGCTACTTTGGTCTTGCTTAAATCACTTTATTTTTATCGAGCTCCTCCTGAAATGTGCTTTGTTGTTTCTCACCAAGGGCATTTTCTGCCCTGGTTTTTCATATTTGGGTTGGTTTGGGGTTTTTTTTAGAATTGCTTCTGCCCAAAGATTTGCTCTCGGCCTTCTCCGGGTGTTTACAACCTCTCGTTGTGTGTACTCCATGCTGTAACACAATCGTCTTCTCGCTCTCCACGCTCTTTGCTTGCACCATAACTAAAGACCACTGTGTTCATTAGTGGTTGGACACTACTTAACTAATTATGACCTATATTATTGTTACTAATAACTAATAATAACTAATTATTACCTATTATATATTACTAATTATGACCTTAACTAATAATGACCTATTAGAGAGCAGC
>NW_010185271.1:0-1929 GCF_000695765.1 Mesitornis unicolor | reverse complement strand
CCCCCAAATCCCCCCAGTATCCCCCAAATCCCCCCTAGACCCCTCCATAACCCTCCCTTCCTCCTCCCGCAGGGTTTCGGTGGGGACCAGCAAGACCTTGGGGTGCCGGGACCCCCCCCTGTGCCAAGGGGGCTGCGAGGCCATCGTGGACACCGGGACCTCCCTGGTCACCGGGCCCAGCGGAGACATCGAGGCCCTGCACCGGGGCCTGGGGGGCACCCGCACCTTGGGGGGGCAGGTAGGGACCCCGGACCCCTTTTAGGGGAGCACCCAAGTACCTGGGACCCCTTTTTGGGGGGCTGGTAGAGCCCTGGGACCCCTTTTGAGGTGACACATGCACCTTAGGGGGGCAGTTAGGACCTGGGACCCCATTTGGGGGAACACCGGGACACCTGGGACCCTTTTTGAGGTGACACCCGCACCTTGAGGGGCCAGGTAGGACCCTGGGACCCCTTTTAGGGGGGCAGTTAGGACCCTGGGACCCCTTTTAGGGGAGCACCCGGACACCTGGGACCCCTTTTTGGGGGGCAGGTAGAGCCCTGGGACCCCTTTTGAGGTGACACCCGCACCCTGGGGAGTCAGGTGGGGACTGGGGCCCCATTTAGGGGAGCACCCGGATACCTGGGACCCCTTTTTGGGGAGCTGGTAGAGCCCTGCGACCCCTTTTGAGGTGACACCCGCACCCTGGGGAGTCAGGTGGGGACTGGGACCCCATTTAGGGGAGCACCCAAGTACCTGGGACCCCTTTTTGGGGAGCTGGTAGAGCCCTGGGACCCCTTTTGAGGTGACACCCACACCTTGGGGGACAGGTAGGGACCGGGACCCCATTTAGGGGAGCACCCAGACACCTGGGACCCCTTTTTGGGGGGCAGATAGAGCCCTGGGACCCCTTTTGAGGTGACACCCGCACCCTGTGGGGCCAGGTAGGGCCCTGGGACCCCTTTTAGGGGAGCACCTGGACACCTGGGACCCCTTTTAGGGGGTCACCCACACCTTGGTGGGGCAGTTAGGACCCTGGGACCCCTTTTGAGGTGACACCCGCACCCTGTGGGGCCAGGTAGGGCCCTGGGACCCCTTTTAGGGGAGCACCTGGACACCTGGGACCCCTTTTAGGGGAGCACCCAAGTACTTGGGACCCCTTTTTGGGGGGCAGGTAAAGCCCTGGGACCCCTTTTGAGGTGACACCCGCACCCTGTGGGGCCAGGTAGGGCCCTGGGACCCCTTTTAGGGGAGCACCTGGACACCTGGGACCCCTTTTAGGGGGACACCCACACCTTGGGGGGCAGGTAGGACCCTGGGACCCCTTTTAGGGACACCCGGCCGCCCATGTCCCCCGGGGGTGTCCGTGAGGGGGTCCCCGTGTCCCCACCCCCATGTTCGTGTCCCCCCCCAGTACCTCCTGGACTGTGACCACGTCCCGGCCATGCCCAACGTCACCTTCGTCCTGGGGGGCCACGGCTTCACCCTCAGCCCCCAGGACTACGTGCTGCAGGTGGGACCCCTGGCACCCTGGCACCCCTTGTCACCCCGTGTCACCCCCTTGTCACCTCAGTGTCCCCCCATGTCCACCCGTCACCCCTTGTCACCCTTTGTCTACCCCAGTGTCCCCCCTTGTCACCCCATCACCTTTTGTCACCCCATGTCCCTCAGTGTCCCCCTTGTCAGCCCTGTCACCCCTTGTCCCCCTTGTCACCTCTTGTCCCCCAGTGTCATCCCATGTCCCCAGTGTCACCCACTGTCACCCCTGTCCTCAGTGTCGCCCCCAAGTCCCCCCTTGTCACCTCTTGTCCCCCCATGTCCCTCAGTGTCCTCCCTGTCCCCCCTTGTCACCCCTGTCACCTCAGTGTCACCCCATCACCTCTTGTCACCCCTTATCACCCAGTGTCCCCCTTGTCACCCCTGTCACCCCTTGTCATCCCATGTCCCCCC
>NW_010185270.1:501-864 GCF_000695765.1 Mesitornis unicolor | reverse complement strand
GAAAGAGCCTTTTCTTCCCAAAACCACCCCCCCCAGCCCCCACCCTCACCCTCTGCCAAGCTGCTGGAGTGCGACCGAGCGACACGGGGCCAAGGGACGGACTCTGACCCCCCCGTGTCCCCCCCCGGGAGATGCCAGCACATCCATGAGCGGCTCCAGGGGCTGCCTGGGGACCCGGCCCAGCACTGGGGGTACAGACAGGACAGGGGGGGCCAGCGTGACCCAGTCCCCCTCCTGTGAGGTCCTTGCTGGGGTGTCCCCTCCCTGGGCACGGCCATGTCCCCCTTTCCTTGGCTCTGATGGCCGGGGGGATGCAGAGACCATGGGACAGGGAGGAGGAAGAGCACCCCAGATCCGGGTGGC
>NW_010185270.1:0-438 GCF_000695765.1 Mesitornis unicolor | reverse complement strand
CGGGTCCCCCAGTCCCCCTCCTTGGGGGTCCCAGGGTGCCGAGCACCCTCCCCAGGTGCCCCAAGAGGTGACACATCCTGCCAGCACCGTCCTCAGTGCCCAGATCCATCCCCAAGCCCCACAGTGGGACTGGGCACCGGGGGGCCGGTGCACCGCAGACAGCCCCTCTGAATAATGCAAGGCTCCCAATCAATATTTCAAGCTCATTTTCAAAGCCGGTGACACGAAACTGTCTCCAAACTCTTTCTTCCCGGCTCAGCGCTGTCTGGCTGCACCTCGCGAGTTATTTTTAATGGGGAAACTGCGTGAGCCCGGATTTTGTGACATCCCCGTGCCTTTCATCACGGGCTGGATGCAGCCGCCGTGACAACAAGCGCTTGGCATCCCGGGAAGACGGGAGAAACGGCTGTGTCTTGGCCCCAGAGGGTGCTCAGCACC
>NW_010185269.1:0-510 GCF_000695765.1 Mesitornis unicolor | reverse complement strand
GATAAGTTTTTCTCCTCGTGATTGCAACCCCTTCAACAACATCACCCATGAATAAATAAAGGAGAAACAAGACAAACACCCCAGGTGCTATTATCCACTCAGACCACTCCTGTCCACTATCACAGTAAATCCAGGAATAAAACCCCTAAGATTTGGACTGGAAATCAGGAATTAATTCTTAACCATGCAGTGGCAGGTGAGGAAATCCTTCCCCCTTGGTAAGGATGCCGGCCAAGGTAACTTACCTGGGAACCCTTACCTGGAGGGGCAAGTGAATACTTGGCAAGCTTTAAGATGTAGTCGCAGGTGATTAACATGCGTATTTTGAGTTGTTTATGAGTTGTGATAGTGTGTTCCATGAATCCTCTATGAGTTGTAATAGTGAATTTTGTGAGTAGCCTGCAAGTTCTTGTGAATTGCCTAAAGGCAGTAATAGTGAGTTTTCTGAGTGGTCTTCGGGCTGTCATTAATTGCCTGTGGGCTGTATTAGTGCATTTTGTGACTGTTGTA
>NW_010185268.1:0-2713 GCF_000695765.1 Mesitornis unicolor | reverse complement strand
GGTCCAGGGTGAGGCAGAGTCTGGTCAGGCTCCCCCCGCCCCCCCTCGACCGCCTCCATCCCCCTTTGTCCTTCGTGGTGCGCAGGATTTACCTGTACAGAGCAGAGCAAAGGAACAACAACCACTAAAAGCGCCATTGCAAATAAATTTTTTCATTGTGAATCTGACCCTGTGTGGTTTTTTTTTTTGAGGGGGGAGTGTGCATGTGTTGTCTTTTTGTTATTTGAGAGGAAAAAAATCTATTTCAAAGGAATTAATTAAACAGCACGTTCCTTTTTTTTTCCCAGGAATTTCTGTTGTCAATGGCACAGCCTCAAGTCCCTAATGAAAACAAAAGATGTTTGACTATAGGGTATATCAGCCTTAAGTACTGCTAAGCCTTACATATTATGATTTATTTGTTCTAAGCATATATTAATATGCTCTTCTCAAACTGGGCTCAGACAAAACAGAGGTGGTCATTAGCGCTTTGCTTTGCTGTAAGGAATGGATGCAGCTTTGTATTTCTCTAGAGAGACTACTTACGATTTTTTTTTTTTTAAATCTCCTTCTCCAAGGTAGTTAATGCATTAATGAGTCTAATTTTTGCACAGATGTTTCTCGGTGTTTGCAGGTTTTCGGTGTATTTTTATATTACAAAGGAGCTGGCTCCTGCGATAGCTCATAGCCTGACAAGCAAATAGATAATCAAGAAGACAAATGGCTTCTTTTGTGAGCCGCAGCTCTTGTATTAATTTTCATTTTCTTTCTCATAGAAAGTATCGAAAATACTGCTCAGGACGAAATAACATTCCAGTTCTAAGTTACTCATATATATATAAAAAAAAGGACTATTGTGCACAGGGGGGTCCGAGGGGGAGGAAGCCTCTGCACCAGCTGAAGAAAATAATCATTTTATTCTGCTTGCCTCTTTAAAAAAATGGCTTTTGCTTATTTGTTCAATGTCCACGGAATTCTCCGAGACCCCCAGCAGGACCGAAATATTTACCTGAATTATTCAGAAACAAAGGCAGGGCTTATTTTATTAATATTATGAAGTATTTAAACACACAGAGCGCGTTTCTGTGTATCCCTTCAGTCGTAGCTAGGCACCACACCACCACCTTGCAAATAAAGTGTCCCCAAAAGTCCCCCCGCTCACACAAAGAGATTTCTCTTTCTATTGACATTTTAATACTTTAAAATAATATTAATGCAGTCACATGGTGCAGTTCTGTTACACGCTTTGCTGTAGAAGCAATAGGTTTATGGATGTATTTTTGGTTAAATATCGCCTTTTTAGAGGTGGCAACTGCAAACCTTTAAAGATTCCTTTTTTGTTTTTCCCAGGAAGGGTGGCAAGGGCCGTATTTTATTGTAATGCCTGAGGTTGGGGCGTGTTGTTGTTGGTGGTGTTGCATTTTATTTTACTGTTTCTCTCTTTGATCTGCTGGGGTTGTGAAGAGGGTGCTATTTTAAAGATAGCGCTTCTAAGAACGCCAAAACATAGTTCTTTTTTTTTCCCAAAAAAAAAAAGCATATGCTTCCAGGAATGCGGGGTCTATAGAAGGAAATCAAAGCTGGAAAGTATGAATAGACTAGAAGGGGGAGAAAAGAAGATTTCTATAGGACCTAAAAGTTCACAGCCATTATAAGCAGACAGAAGCCAAGAAAAATGCGAGAATTATACAGAAAATCATTAATCACTTCTTTTCTTTAAATACTTATCCTTTTCCCATTGTTATTCAACAGCAAATCTCCGCAGACCGTCTGTTGGGAAAAAAGCACCCGGAGTCCTACCAGAATCTTCAGGGGAAATAATAATATTCATAATAAAATCTGGATCGTAAAGGTGAAAGCTTTATTTTTGGGGGAGAAAAAACAAAATCAAGCCCCATTCCCCAAGGCACCCCCTCCCCCAGAACCTCTCACTTTGGAAGAAACCACCTAAACCATGAGGGCCGTCTCTGGGGCGTTGGAAAAAGGATGTGGGAGCGAACCAGGTAACAGAGCTGCTGTCTTGGCATGCATTTCTGATCGCTTTATTGCCTCCTTTCACGAGAAAGCTTTGAGGGAAGCAAAAGGGAGGAAAAAAAAAAGAGCTTAAAAAAAGGGGTAGAAAGCAAAACAACATGGGAATTCGCGTGTGGGGTTTTCCTTCTGTTTTCTCGGTTTATTTTGACCGATGTGAGCGAGGGGAGCGGGCAGAGAAAGTTTGCGACTGGGTTACTTGTGGTGGTGGTGTTGGGGGGGGGCGCGCTTTAAACTCCTCGGTTTGGGACTCGGCCCTGCGGAGCTTTGCTGCGGGGACCTTCGGGTCGGAGGTGGAGGGAGGGTTACCCCTTCGGTTCCTTGGTTTTAATTCTTTTTTTTTTTTTACTTTTTTTTCCTTTGTAATAATTATTTTTTCCGCGTAAGATCTCCCTGCTCGTCATGGGCCGGTTTGGGGAGGGCTTGGCAGAGGGTGCCCGGGGTGGGAGTGTTCCGAAATAAGGATATCCCGGAGGGTGCGGGAGTCTCGGGGAGTGCGGATGTCCCGGGGGTGTCTTTGCCCCAGGACTGTCAGTGTCTTGGGGGTGCTGGTGCTGACGGGGGGTCTCTGCCCTGTTCCGGGAGCGGTGCGGGAACACTGTGGGGGCAAAAATTCGGGGAGATAAAACCCAGCGCTGGGCACACCCGGTTCGGGGGATAGAGTTCACGCAGAGGACACGTTTTCTGGGCGATTAGCTGTGTA
>NW_010185267.1:0-444 GCF_000695765.1 Mesitornis unicolor | reverse complement strand
AACTAGCAGGGTTCTGCTCAGACTTCGGCCATTACTGGATCGAGATGGAAGGAAGGGTCCAAGATGGAAGAAGGGTCAAACCCATCGTGATCCCTCAGCTTTATACCGAGTATGACGTATGTGGGATGGAATACCTCGTTGGTCAGTTTCGGGTCCACACCCCCTCCACTCTCTGTAGCTGCAGACATGGCACCCATGGTGAGATAACAGCCTTGAGAATATCAGTTGTAGTAGCACATACTGGAAAAACATGCTGCTAGTTTTCAGCCACTTAAAAGAGACTGAGCTGAAAAGTAAAATCACTAAATAGAAAATTAGTTCTATTTATCTCAAACCAGGACACCCTTTTAAATGATGAGAAGCCCTCCCAATCCTTATTTCGACTAGCCCCCTTTTTTTTGGAGGGGTGCATTGTGATGCTCAGTTACACACTGGGCCTAAACC
>NW_010185266.1:21963-45488 GCF_000695765.1 Mesitornis unicolor | reverse complement strand
TCTGTGATTCTATGATTCTGTGATTCTGTATGTATATATAAGTTTGGTCAGAGGGATACTGAATGATTGTACTGTCATTTGCTGTTGAATGTGTCTGGAGTAATTTCAACAAAGTCTGGAATAACCCTATTGTGCATGAAAGAAGTTGGTGCTACAATATGGGTAAGAAAACACTCTGTAGAGCATTTTTAAACTATTGGGAGAAGCTAAAAGCTATTTAGAAAAGAATGGATTCTTATAATTGTTACAGAATATTTTCTGTTCACCTGTTGCTGAAGGCAATGCTATAGATAGTGTCATTTCACTGTTTTAAAAATTAAGGGCTAAAAAATAAGTCAGCCAGATCCTTATCTGGCATAAATTGGAGTTTGAAATCAGTGAAGCTAATCTTATTTTTATCAGTTGTACACCTGGGCCAGAGGATTCAGAAATTATTTTCCTTACGCTTCTCTTCATAGTAACCCCTTCTTTACTTATGAGGTGCCCTTTGTTCAAAACTTAAGATTCTTCATATTTACCTCAGCCTCCATTTTCCCCAGGTGCTTTTTCATAATCTTGCCTGAGAACAACCTCACTGGCCCCTCCTGGATGCTGATTTGTAGAAGGCAGTGATGCCTTTCCCTGTGAAAGGAGGACGCTTCCATCAGAGTGGCTGTTATTTCATCTAATGATCTGGGAAGCTGGGTGCTTGGAATTGTCTCTGAGGTTGGGTTGCCTGCTGTGAAAGAGCAGTGTTTGTGTTAAACTCAAAAAGCAACGCCTTAATTTGAATGTTCAAAAGTTTTGATTTTAAGCAGTGAATCAGAATCTGGAAAATAAGTGTTTTTTTGGAATTGGAAAGGAAAATCAGAATCCTAATGAATATACAGTACTTAATACATGGAATACATATCTGACTTCAGGAAAAGACTTTTTTCTCCATTTTGGCTCCTATTTCTTCTTACATAGAAACATAATACAAACCTAAAGTGTCTAATCCAAGAAACAACCACCAGCACCTTTATAATGCAAATGATCTGACTGTTCTATAGTGTTTTTCTTCCAGAAGAGTCCCAAAGTGCTATACAAATTACATGTGGCTACATGAATCAGTTCCCACACCACTGAATTACAGGCAGCTCTGGGGAGCAGAACATATTTCTACCAGTGCACGGTAGGATCACCCAGCATTTGGGATGGGAAGCAGAAAATGCAAAGGAGGCAAAATAACAAAATAAGAAAAGATAAAACAGATCAAAGTTAAGATTCTAAGAGGACTAATAAAAAGGGTAAAATAATCTCAATTTTGTTTTCGACAGTGCCATCAGAGTTGGTGATACATATTGTTAGTGATAGCTATAGCTGACCTTCACAGTATTTGTCAATAGGGTTCCTAGGACTTGGGCAAGGGTATCTGGGCAGGAAACAGCACTGCTCTGTGTTTCTGCCCCATTTCTCCCTGCAGCCCTTCCTCCCATGTGCCCAAGCTTCCACAAAGAGGACTTTGGTGGAAAGGTGCTGGGGTACCTACACCCTGGCCAGCTTGGTTGCTTTCAAGGAATACTCTCAATGTGCCTGAAACAGGGGTGAGTTTGGCTTCCTTGCCACTAACTCTCCCTTCCAGCCATCCCAGTGTCAAGCAGCAGAGTTGACTCATAGATCTGAAGCTGGGCTCAAATCTCACTGCTGCTCTTAGCGGGTACGCTCTCCTGGCTGCTACTGCTCTGGTCAGAGCCAGATGGAGGAAGGAGGGACCAAAAAAAAAAAAAAGATGTAGGGAGAAAAAGCAGAGAATTTCCCACAGAAACAGTTCATCAAAAATGAATGGCCCTCCAAATAAAAAATCCTATTTTTTATTTCTTAAAATAAGAATTTCTCATAAAAGCTTAGAAATGGCACCCTTGGTTTTTTTCCTCAAGCTCTTAGGTTTGAAAGTTGAAACATGAAAAAATCCCTCACTCTGTCTGATTTTACGTCAGCTGAAAATTTTGCCTGACAAAGCTAAAACTCGCCATAGGACTGAATTTGGAGTCTGGGGTTTTATGGAATAAACGCTCAAGTATTGTTATTACAACTGTCATTTCACACCTAAATTCTGTTAAATGGCCATTTTTATGTTGAAAAGAGATTTTTCTTAGGTTGCAATTCACTCTTGTAAGAAATGGTGTTGGGCGAATCATTTCCAGAGTCTGTCTGAATGCAGTGCTGCTACTTTGTGTGTATTAGTTTCTTCACTTGTTGGAGACATGCTAGGTAATTTAAAAAGTCTGTAAACAAAAGCTGAGGTGCAGCTTCTCAGCAGAGTGCTGCAGAGTGACATTATGGTAAATGATTAGTCTTCTTGGGAGCAAAGTCAATGAAAGCATCAGTAGTCAGATATCTTCTGACATAATTTTTCCTATATGCAGGTGAAGTGTTTTACAGGACTCTTAGGAGCTATTATTATTATCACAATTTTCTGCTGGCTCTACAGTCAACATTTACAAAAGTATCTTACGGATTTGAGTGTGTTCCTGTGGATAAAACCCATGTATGGGATTTAGGCAGGTAGGAAAAACGGAAAGGGGCAAAAATCTCCTAGTTTTCTCCTCATGAACTTTCACTAAAACTTCCCAGGTTTCTTCTCTTGTTGCTGCCCACTCCTTCCTTCCCCCTTGGTGCTGCTTATCTGGGGGAAGAATCATGGCTGGAATTTATAAATGCTTCTCTGTTGTGCAAAAGAACTTTGATAGCATGAAATGAATAGCAGGTAACGTAATAAGCAAAAGTATCTGGCTACAGCTTTGGAAATGTAAATTCTTTTATCAGTCCCTCTGCTAATTGGAATTGCTGTTTGTTGTTTCACATTTAATGGATTTTGTTATATTTTCTTCGGTAATTAGATATTTTAACTATAAATTAAAAATACCAGACTAAAAAAAATCCCCCAAAACAACTCCAAACGAACAACAAAAAAATCCTTCATTAAGATGCAGTCAAAGTTGTATATAGATACTAATTTAATTATAATAATATTGTTAGAAGGTCTTGTTAAGGAAAACAAAGCAAACAAATGAACCACAAAAATCTGAAACTTGGAAAGAAGGATGCAAACCAGTCCTTCCCAGTCACTGCAAAGGCACTTGCAATCTGCACTGTGCTTTGGAGCAACTCCACATCTGAGGGAGAGCTTGAACTGGGGGGCAGGTCCGGGAGGAGGTGAAAGGTTTTGCCCCTCTCCTTCTGGTTCCTGGTGATGCCCCTTTTGGACTCTCTTCCTCCCACACCATAGCTCCCAGCCCTGGTGGGGGCTACCAAATACTCCCTGTCTTGTTTGTATACAATAGAGGAGGTGTCAGAAGAGGAATTTTTTTGCATCATTTGTCATATGTCTGTACAGAAAAAAACTCCTGCCCAAAATGATATTGTTCCAGGTGAGTAGAGAAAGTACTCTGTAGACATGAGGAGTTTTTAAATGGGAGGTCTTGTGAATTTTTCGTGCTTTTTGGTTTTAAAAAATTGTATGTGATGGTAAAGATATGAAGAAAAATTTCTTAAAAACACCTGCGTTCCTCTAAATTATTTCTTAATGGAAAAATGAGTAAGATGCGTCACACTCCTGTGCAGATAGCAAAGAAGAGATCACGGATCTGCTGCTTGCATTTTCATTGATACTGCAGAGTTAAGAGCTATCCCAAAATGCAATTTAGAAGGCAAATGAACATTTCTGCATTTGCAGCTTTGCTTTTAGAGCTGAGCTCAGACTTGGCAGAAGGAAAGCTATTTCACAAAATGTTCATTCTTTCTGAGGCTGATTTCTATCTTATTAGCCCAAGGAAAGGACAACCAAAGAAGAAAATATCTTAGATTTGAGTCCAAACTTTTTCACAAGGTAACCTCTGGTCTGTAAACTAGACCTGGCAGATAGAGGCAGCAGTATCTAAGAGGTTATGAGGTCTTGAGCCCAGTGTATGAAGACAGCTTTTCTTCGAACAGGAGGGAAAAAATCTCATTCCTTATTCATTTACTTCTTTGTCCTGTGTGAACTCCCAAATTAATTAAGCTTTCAAACCAAGCTTTTTTTTTAAGATTAGTTGCCTTGTACTGAAAGCATTCGATAAATGTGAAATATACCAAAATCCAGATGAATGAAAAGGAATGACATTTTTCTCCAGTTGAAGGTCAACGTGAACACCAAATGCATTGCCATGCTCCCAGAATTGGCTTCTTAATTTCAAGTGTCTCCCTGCAACTCAACCTCCTCCCTTTTGTATCACCCCTTCTATTAGTTTAGTAATACGCTGTCATCCTGATTTTTCTTAATTTTGCTTGTGATATTACTTCTCCTTTTCCTCCTCCTATGGGAACAGAATTCTTCTGCCATATGCCCATTTAAACCTAATTGTAGTATCTGAACATCTTGTGTGCTTAGCCACAGCGTCCCTCGGGGTTCAATTGAGGCAAAGTATGTATGTGACCTTTACAGCCATGTCAATGTGAGACTCTCTCAGCACATGGGTCTTTAAAGCCTGGATGTCTATGCTTCATGCTAACAAATTTGACCAGGCTGCCTTTTTATGAGGATATGATAATTTTGGGTAAATTCCAGGTTCCACATTTTAAATCAGCATGTAGAACACTTTTAAAATCTCAATTTCCCAAAGATCAAGTTCCAGAAGATTAAAAATGAAAAAAAAAATTAAAGCAGTTGTTATTTTATTTATTAATTCCAGGGCAAATTTGTAGTAGTAACCACTTAAACATGACTAATTGGCAATTTGTAAAATAGACTGCTCTCAGTAGCAAAGTTTTAAGTACATCAATGCTGTAACTGTTTCCTTATTATGACAGTTCTTAAAAAGTGTGATAAGGTTGTTATAGGAAACAGTGAACATTCCCTAAATTGCTGAGGATTATAGATTTTGTGTTTGTAACCTAAACAGTCTTTATTTTCACACTTTTTTGCATACACCAGAAATATGATTGTGCTGGGTGAACAATGAGCTGCCTTAGTAGTCCTGCCATAATAATGCTATACAGTGCTGAAGTCTCATGAAATCTCTTTGGCTCAACAAAAACCTTTTCAAAAACAACCTCATCTTAGATCTTTGTGTCATGCCATGGCATCATTGCTGAGCTTTTGCCTTCCCAGAGCCTCTCCTGCCATTCAGCTTATAAATTGTTGAGGTTTAACTAATGTAGAAGTCCTTAAATATCAAAACTCAGGTGTGTCTCAATACATATAAAGCAAAACATTACATTATATTTGGGGTCTTAAGGGTATTTTATGATGCAGCTGGCTGGAGAGGCTGAGAGAAAGGAGTGATTGATTCATACTCGGAACTAGAAAAAAATGTTAAATTTAGTTAAAATTGACAGTACATTCTGGTAACATGAGGATAACATACATTACACACGTATTGAAACTAAACCTGTTACAAGTATGTAAGACAGGAAATTTAGTGCTAAAATGACACATCAATGAAATTGTTATGAAAATGCACAGTTATGACATCCATCTAAAGAATATTAACTTTGCTCAGTAGTGCTGTATATCATGCAATGGCCTTTTGACTGTTAGGCATTTTAGTACACCAATTAAAACGAAGCATTTCAATATTCATCTTCCAGCTTAGCTTGGTTAGTCCATTTATAAAAAATAGATATATTAACATTTTGTTACTTTCTAATCATTCTGATATCATGAAATGAGAATTTCTTATACAACAGCCTTCAGCTTTGAAAGACTTCTAAATATAGAATTGATCGCAGATCTAAATTTTGTAGAGTCATTGTTTTCTGCTGAGAATGTGGTAAAAGAGAAATTAATAGCATTTAAACAGAAGACAAAACCAGCAGCTGGAGTTGGCAAATATTGTAAGCTGGTTATAGTCCTTTTCTTGTTTTAACTGAATAGTGAGAAACTGGAAAGAACAGTAGCCTTTGCAGTGCAGATTATGAACAAAATCAAATGCTAGGAGACTTGTCACTTAACATTAACTCCTAAATCAGACATCTTTTCCATGTTAATCACTTCCTAAACCTGATTATAGCATCTCCCTGTCCAGTGAAAAACTCTATTGATTCTCCTCTTTGGAAGCAATTTTTGTGGGGGATTCTCAAGGGGAGGAGTTTGAGTAGCAAGTGCATCTTTTGGTAAAGGTAGCTTTTGTAGACCCGTAATGCGTGAAAACCAAGCTTACATGTTGTCTCTGCCCTGTTGAGCTACTGTTAAACTCTGAATTCCTGGAAACCCCACCAAGCCAGAATAAAAGTAGCAGCAAATGCATGATTTCCACGTTTCCTGGAAACACTATTATTTATTTTGGTCACCTCATACAAAATCTTTGAGCTACATATTTTTCTTGTGCATTTTAATTCATCATTAATGATATTTCTTATATGCCTGGAAAAAATAAACATCAAAGTTTGTGTTTTTACAGAGACAAGCAACTGGAAAGACAAATGCATCTTACTTTGAGAAAACACCCAGATGCAAGTTCACCAGAGTACAATTACAGGTGATGTATGTATGTGTGTGTGCGTAGGACTTAGTGTCTCATGTTATTCACACAACTTTTAAGTCAAGGACCCGCACAGAGAGTCATCCTTGAGCGAGTGGCACTGCTGAGCTGGTTGGCAGAACCTATGGGAGAAGCTGAAGTAAACGAACGCTGCTCACATGTGGGCAAGGATCCCACCCATTCAAGTGGTAATGGTGCTGAGTGACTCCGTCTGTGTTGGGGGGAGTACGCTTGTGTTGTTAGTACTGGCTCACAGCTACACAGCTGTCTTTATGATGAACTGTATTAAAGATTTTTTCCTTCAGTGATATCATATTTTTATTTGATGCTTAAATCAAAGGTAAGCTGCTTTCTAATTAATGTTATGTTCTCCTACACATTTATTTTCTGGCATAAAGAAGGGTTATCTAGAAGGTCAAGGGCCAGAAAGATGGTATCTTGTAACTTGAATTAATCTAAAAATAAGGAAATAGATTTTTAGAGAAGAAAACAGTATGAATTGGATCAGGCCCAATATCCTCCTGAGGAAGAAATAAAGGGCTTGAACCTTCTCCCACTGAGAGCAATTACAAACCTGCAGTTGACTATAATAGCTGTGTGTGATAGGGCCATAATAAATTTAAGGTCTGAGATAATCAAGGAGGACTGTGTAATCTTCTGCTAATGCTTCTGAAAGATGCTCTGGTAAAATGCTAGGCAGGAAGAGCACTACACTACCCTGTTAACAGAAGAAATAAGCTTAAGCCACTTGCTTGCCCTCAGATATAGCTGATCCTCTGAGTCTGATTTTAATTTGACAGTGATTTAAAATGAAAAAGTTTTGAAAAGAAAAATCTGTGGAATGATAATTGTGAATGCTGTAGCTGTGAGGGAGTCGGGAGGAGGAGGGGAGAGGGAAGAAGCTTTGCAAAGATACCTGTCTGATTTTCTGTGAAGTACACAATAACATTAAAAGGACATATTTTTTTTGTCTTCTATTTTGAATCCTATAAAATAACGGTAGAAATGAATCCTAGAACTTTGTCAGTATTTTGTGTGAGGGTTTGATACATACATAGCTTTTCTCCTATAGAAAGCATATCAAGTACTGTATATGGCAGAATTACCTACCAGCGACGGGAGAATCCTTTGAAGAGAAAACCTAGAAGTTATTTCAGCAGAGAAATAGGCAATATTTTCTGTTAACCAAAATTTGTTCATTGGTCAAGAATGTATCAAGTGTCAGTGAAGACTGTTAAACTTTAAGCAGGATGTTAGGCAATTCCTTATAGATTATAGTGACCAGTGATGGGAGTTTTGCTGTCTTTGTTTTCCTCTTTTTTGTTTTCCAGCTTGTGTATTTCAATTGGCATAATTTGTGAACATGAAACTACATGTTGAGTCTCCAGTGAACAGCTACAGATAAGAAAAAATAAAACAAAAATGCTTTAGGTTATTCAGATAAAGACACTGATGTCCTAAGTTACCTTTGAGCTAATGTGCTTTAAGTTTCAAAGCTGAAACGCATGTGAGGTTGTATGTGGAAGTGCCGTGGTGTAATTAGTGTAAATGGGATTTAACCTATCGAGTTTCATACAGGCAAGTTCTGTAACCACCTGGCTAACGTGTGTACACTAATCCTTCTCTCCTAGTAAGAAGTAGATTTTACCCTGGCAGTGAAACAAAACATAAAGTAATGCATGATATATAATAAATATTTTTATATATAAATTGGCATGCATAGAAAAACAGACTTCAGAATTTCGGAAATCAGTTTTTGAAGGGTCATATCTTATTAAATTTTCTGAAAACCCTTGGTGGATTCATACTCTTGTTTAGTATATGCATTTGTATGAATCAGGATTTTATTTGCAGACTGAGAGGCTCCAGTGCTTAAGTGAACTACTGACAGCTGAATGTCAAAACCAGTTTCTGCTTAAATGTTATCTTTGGTTGTCTTCAGAAACACAGACTTTCCAGCCAGTATTTTTTCTACAGTTTTCCTGGTTTGTGCATCATGTTTTCCTTATCCTTTCCTAGATACAGCAAAAATGGGCTCCATTTTCTGAGCATAGTAGTCAGCAATTCCTAGAAAAATGAATATTTGTTTTAAAAAGGAAAATATTGCAAATGAATGATTAAAAATTATGCTTTCAAAAGTTAATAAAATTTCTATTAGTAACTGAAACTTTGAGCTTTTTTATTGCCCACGGTGTTATAACCAAGCTAAAATCTAGAAACACAGCTAGAGTGTTATTTCTTTGGCATATTGCTTTGGACCTTTGTGATATGATATAAGGCACAGAGTGTTCAGTGCGCTGCAGCAGATTGCTGCTTACCGAATAACCAAGGGAAATAGCTGTAGAATGGAGTCAAGGGGAATGATGGTCTGACAAAATTCTGACTAAACAGTTTTTCATTGGCAAATGTCAGATCGGTGTAACCCTGGGATGCATGAACTGTGATGCCACTAGCAAAGAGTTTCTGGTCACCTACCCAAGTCTGTACCCCAGGCTCACCAACAGCCCAGTGCTCAGAGGTGGGCAAGAAGTGTAGTTCTCTGAAGAGACCCCTCAGTCTTTTTGTCATGGGTGAACTTTGCTGAACAGAAGCTGTTCTTATTTGTAGAGATGAATATACCTTGAATCAGGGAGAAAAAGGTGGTCTTTATGCAGTGAAGAACTCCATGGTAGGTGGAAGATGATGACTCAGATTCCCTTTCCAGTTAATGTGTTTACACAAAATTAAGTTACTCCAACAAGGGAGATGGATAATTTATCTCAGAATACCCCTGAACCAGTGACTCAGACATTCAAAGGATGTCAGATGATTAAAGTTTAATATTCAAGACTATCTAAAGTCTCCTAGATGTCCTCAGACTACTGGGTTATGGTTGTTCCTCTGATGTACTGCCTTTTTCCTTTTGTCTTGTAAGAAAAATATTCAGAGTATCAGTAGTGCTCAGAGATCATTCAGAGCCTTAGTGTCTAGTTTCTGCTGTCACTGCCCTGCAAGTCACAAGTGTGAGTACAACACAGATGCTCTTGTAGATGCCCAGGTATCTGTACCTTGTTTCCTATACTGTTCCAGACACAACAATGGAAGACCAATATGTTTTTTTAAGTACCCCCTTCATTCAATTGGGAGTTTTTGGATTTTGTCTTCTGTGCATTTGCCATCTGAGTCGTAAATGACAGCACTGAGGAATGTGAGCCTCTAAATGATAGAACAGCTGAATCAAACTGGTTCACGCTAGAGCTGCCACCGGTTTCTCTCCAGATGCAGAGTGGGGACAGTTTGAAATCCCAATACTGATATCACAGAAGAATCAGTTACTGCCCTCAACAAGAAACCTGTTGAAAGGACCCTTGAAAAGGATCTCTCTGCACTGCTTTTAACAAATCTGTTTACTGGAGGAAGAGTTTACCTCCGTGGGTGTTTCCCCAAATTGCCATACACCGAGAAGTGAGCTGTTGACAGAGGCTGGCTGTCATCTCTGTGCCTGTCCAGCAGAACCAGCAGAGCAGTGGACAGGGACATCAGTAAAGCAGTCCTGGTTTGCTGCTGCTGGGGGTCTGGTCCAGCATCTGTAGCTTTTTGCCCTGTGGGTAGCATGGGCAAAGCAATACCACAAGGAAAGAATCACAACTGGATCCTAGCTTTTATATTTGGGGGGTGAGTGAGATGTTTGCATTTCATTAGTGTTAAGTTTGCCATTTCCAAGGATTGGGAAGAAAAATCTCTTCCCTCTTTGCTAGAATATAGAGTGGTGTTTACTTTCTCATTTTGAAATTTTCCCATCTTGTGTAACAGCTGTGCTAGGGCAGGACTCACTCTCTGCTGAACTGCTGCTTTTTTCCTTTGGCCTTTGTTAAAATTTCTGATAAATAACAGACTGTCTACAGCTGTTCAAATGATGTTGCTTTTTCTAAGTGTCACTTCGGTGTTCATTCCCACCAATGTGGGCTTTGCTTTAGAAGGTAAATAAGGGAGAAATGGGGCTTGCTGTTGAGTAAAATTGAACATGTGGGAAAAGAATCTGAAAGGTGAATTGCCCAAGCCTACAGAAGCCATCTACCTCTGGCTGTGATGGATACACTGTGGCATCTTGGCAGCATTGCTGTGTGCAATTTTCTTTAAATAACTGGTGGGTTTTTTGTTTGCTGCAGTTGGTGCTATTTCTTCACATTTTCTTATTTGAAGGCAATCTGCTTCTTAAAAGTGATTAGTGCAGTTTGTACATGGAAGGCTTCACTGGGCTTTGAATTTTTGCAGTGGCATTAGCTATGCTAGTGCTACCGAGTTCCCCGCTGTAACAAATAGTGAGAAGCTAATATATGTGGAAATAGTATACTAATCTATTGTTATAAAGATAACATATAATTTATATTAATCTATGATTTAGTTTATCTAGTGAATTTCTCTTAAAAACTTTTTAAGATCACATTTCTGGAATAAAAGGATGTCATGAGAGGACGGAAGATTTTTTCACACACTGTATCTTTCCACAGCAGTAGTTCTGTCCATTTTTTTCTCTTAACCCTTATGTACAGATCTCTCTATAAAGCTGAGGTGCAGAATTTGGTCTGGACTTGAAAAACAGATTAAAATGTTTAAAGAAACAATATGAGTGCCAAGTTTTATCTGTGCTTGAGATTAGAAATTGTATTTCTATAGTAATATTTAGGTGAGGTTAATACTCAGATGAGTTTGATTTATTTCCTGTTGCAAACTGCTTATAAAGACAAAAATATATAATTTATAAATCCAAAGAGAGAGAAAAGGGAATGAACTGATGTAACTAAACTCTGTCCTTTCCACAGCTGAGGACACAAAGTAGTAATTGTTGCTTAGCTAAATTATCACACAAAAGAACAGCAAGTCATCCGTTTCCACATGAAAAAGCACAAAAATAGGGTTTCTGTAAGAGTGATTGGAAGGTTTAAGATGAGAATGTCAATATTAAGGTTTCCTTTTACAGGTGTTAGATCTGCTTAGGCTGAAATTGGTCCTGCTTTTGCAGAGGCACAGTTACTGTAAACCCATAGCAATTGAATAAATGCAAAGTCAATACCATGGTTTAAACAAATTTCTGACAGATATGATGGGCCAGATCCTCAGCTCTTCTAGTTTTTTTAAACCTTTCTCAAGGTTTTTGGAGTCAAAACAATTTACATAATATATTAATCTGAAGTTTTCATTCCAGTACTTACTCCAGCTTAGTAGCAGCACGTACTGAAGGATGTCAGATCCAATGGCCCTGTAGTTCCCTGTTTGACTCTTTAAATACAAGACACTGGCTAACAGCAGTGCTGCAAGGCAGACAGATATCATTCTGCTGGAAGACAACAGATTCTGGTGCTTTTGGAAAAAAGCCGGGTTTGTCGCTTACAGGGAAATCTCAGAAAGGAACTTGAGAATTTTGCGAGCGTGTGCGTCAGGTTTGCTCAACATTTTGAGGAAAGTGTAAATCACTTCTAAGTAAGCTGCGACGAATGAAATGCTCATAATTACAAGCTGCTAGCCAATCTTTACACTATTTTTGCCTGAGTACTGCTTAAATTTCTACAGCATACTTTATAGACACAAAAGTGTGACTAATTAATACCTGCAACATCAGTAGACTCATGGAGGAATAACATTGAGTAGAAGCCAAACTAACTCCATTGGTTGAATATGATAATTATTTATTGGATTAGAGGTGATAAATTTGGGACTTCAGCCAAAATCTGGGTGGTCAGCAACTCCAGGCACTTTTCAACAGCTCAACAGAGAGGCTGGGGACTGAATGGAGGTAGAGGTTGAACTGTGCTCTGGTTCCCTGGGATGGCTCCTTCTCATGAGGGTTATGGGCTAAATTGTGACTAATGAGAAATGCGTGTCCTGCTGGAGCACAGCTGCCTGTGTTCGCTGGATGAGTGAAGACCTGCAGGCCACTTTTCAGTTGCAAGTGTTTTAATGGTGATAAACACGGGATTTTTATCAGATTTTCAAGTGGGATCAAAAATGCACATGCAAATTGCTGATCTAGGTTGATCTCGGGACCTATTTTTCCTGTAACAGCTGGGGCCATCTTAGAAGAAAGCAGTGATAACAATGCGATAAAAGCATTTCTCTAGACCTTTGTAGTTGGTGAGAGAGGATGTTCAGTTTACCCCAGATAGTAGCCATAACGCGTAAACAGCAAGGCCTGTACACACTATTTTCTGAAGCGTGGTTCGGGGAGGCTGACCACTAGCTGCTGCTAATAGCAGTGGAACAGCCACACTCCGAACGTTGGACAGATACACATCTAGGTCACCGCCACCAGGAGCCAGAAAGTGTGTGGCTGCTGCCGTGCAATGAATGTATCTTTATCGCTGCCGTTGCGCATTTCTAACTGTTGCACTGAGGCCCTACATCTGGTAGGAGCAAGATTTTTGGTTCAGTATTTAAATGTCTTTGAAACTGGACTTTCATATGAGAGAGAAACTAGGGTTCTTCACTTTGTGCACTTTGGATACTTGGAGAATTGAAAGATTTTCTAGGTTTATAGGGTCACTTGATCATTATCAGCTGGCAGAGCAACCCTGTCCAGTCTCGATAGCTTGTACTCTGGTTGGAAAGCAGAAATGAACCCATGAATACCAGCACTGCTAGGAATCAGACAGGGCTTTGTTGTGTCAAAGCTGGTGTCGTGTGGTATTTCACCGTGCACTGGCTAGTGAGAATTTTAAATGCGGGGATATTAGTCAGCATCAAGGTGATGCTATGTTGTACTTTCATTGCCATGTTTTTTTTAATGAAAGGTGGCTTTTATATACCTACAATTGGAAAGCATTCATTCCTGATGTGTACCATCTGGATACAAATATTGTATCTGGAGACTGTGTTTTTAACAAATAATTGCCTTTTCATGATAGGGACAATAGACAGAGAAGTTCTACTCAGGCAAGTAGTCCTTCGCTTTCCCACAAAGGAATTCTACCTTTTGCAACTGAATCATAATATTTGCTTGTGTGTTCAACTGAAATGCTCAAAGCAGGATTTCTATATCCAGAATTCAAACTCAGGGGTTCCTAGTTATGATTCCTTTTTCATATCAATTGTTTTTTAAACCACCTTATAAAAATCTTGTTCAAAAAAAAGGGAAACAAAACCCAACCCTCCCCCCAACCTTTTACTGCACTCATATTTGTGAAAGAAAAGCTGCAAGAACACTTTATGCAGAGCATATGAAAGGTAAATTATTTTAATTTTTAGCCATAATATTTTACTTTCCTGAAATTTATCTTCTCTCTTGGAGGTTCTGTACAAGAAAAGAAGATCTGTAACCCTTCTGCTAGCATTATTTGGAATGTTTTCTAAATTTTCTTTATTTGCAAATGTCTTAGATACATTGTTGGAAGGATTTATTGGAACAACAGGGTCAGTTAAAACATTAATATTCTGGGTTGTGCCATATCTCAATAGTTTCTTACCTGCCTATTTTGACATACATATAAAGTTCCTATTAATTTTCTATGTCATTATATTCTCTGCTTCCCACAGTAGAATAGACTTTCCTCACATCTTTTCATTTCAGTAGCGAGCAGGACTTGCTAAAAACCTGTGTGCGCGTGTGCCTGTGTGGCATCCGGTATTTACACTTTGAGTGGACATTTCACTCTCAGCCTTTTCCATCCCCGATGCTTTATGTGGTCAGCTGTGGCTCTGCAAACCTGGCCAGCGCCCTGTGGGAAGGCATGAATAGCCCTTGTTGTGCTAGCACACCTGTGTTCTGCGCACAGCTGTTTGGTTCACAACAGGGTTGCTGTTAGCAGTTATGAAACGTTTTCACACCACCCACCCACTATCCACTGGTTTATAACATTTGCTGGCACTTCTGTCCGACTTGAACTTTTTTTTTTTTTAATTTAAAGGACACTCGGATACTTTATGTATAGGAATAACAAGCCAAATTGGCACAGCACCTTACTGAAAATATTCCTTCTCTCTAGTGTCAAGGATTGCTCTTTTTCTGTCTGTGGTAAAATCTGCGACTATAAGAAAAAATGTTTCTATTTCTTTTACTTTTTTTTCCTGGCTGTCAGACAGTTTTCTGCTAGCCAGAATTTAAACAGGCTGGAACATTACTTTGGTTTCTTGTACATCTTGTTGGAGATGCAGAGTCACCCATTTGTTTTATGTTTTATCTCTATGTTATAATGGGAAGTTAAGACACAGAGCAAGAAAAGGCTATGCACGTAGCTAACTTTTTAAACCACCAGAACTGCTTGGATGGATAACTCAGGTCTTCTGAAAATAAGATGGCTAAAAGCTCGCTGTCCTGGATGTCTAGATGACGTCAAATCTCCAAAATGGAAAACTGAGCTAAAAGAAAAAACAAAATACAAAATGAAGTGGCGAAGTGAAGCAGGTGCTCCATATAGAGGGAAAAAAAGACAAATTAACTTAACGTAAAAACTGCTTTATTTCTATAGGAGAATGCTATTTAAATTCCTAGATTAGGAAGACAGCTGAACTCTACTCTGTAGTTTTATCAGCTGTGTTTTGTATCTCTCCATGACACAGTATGTGGCTCTTTTCTGAAAGCAGGACAATGTGTTTTGACAGCCCTTGGCAGTGAGAGCAACAGTGAGAAAAGCAAACCAAAGTGATTCAAATTAACACGAGCTGGCTGTTGTGAAGCTGGACTATTGAAAGCATTGCCCATGAATAGAGAACTTCAGATATTGTAAGATGCAACATAGCCAACTGGGTTAGAACCAATGAGGAAGGGTGGCTGCTAACACTGCTCAGCATGCCGCCACCTACAGAAAACATAGTTTTTCTTTAGTAAGCTATAGGGTCATTTAGCTCTAGCCCTGTTTGACAAGGTGAACTGATCCTGTACTGATCTCCATTTAGGACCTGCAGGGAAAACAGCATCAAACAGAAAGGCAAAGCTCATTTAAAATTGCTTTAGGTAACCTTACCATTTCTGTAGAGGTTGAATTGCCCGGGAATTTGTTGTTCTTCTAGATCACAAATGAGTGTGAGTTTATTTTTCTGTAATGTGACTGCTGATGGCTTTTATTTTTTGAACGTTTCATTTCTGATCAGAGGGATATAGATTGAGAATTTATTATACCTTATTATTTTTCTAAAGTCTTTCTAATTCAAAAGAGAGGCAAACATCTTTGGTAACCTTAGAATTAAGGATTCTCTGCTGATGTTAGAGCAATCTCCATGAGGTTCAGTCTTGTGCACTTGACTCACAGAGGGCTGGTTTGAGGAATTCAGAGTGGTCCAGAAAAGAAAACCCTTAAAAATACATCAAAGCTGAAAACTCTGATTTCCATAATTCACTTCCTTTTCTGGTCTTGCTGGACAATCTCTTCCTTTCATATTCCTTTGCTGCTGGTAAAAACATATTATTTCCTGATGTGTTCCTATCTCTCTGTTTTGTGTGCCACAAAGTTACTTTCTCTCATGTTCTGACTTCTAAGAATCATCCTTTTGCTTAAGATCCTTTCATTTTGATTCTTTTCTGAGTGTCTTTCCCCAACTTATTACCAAATTAATCTTACTTTAGATAATGAAAAGTGTCTGTTGTTTTCTCCTTCCCACACCTTCCCACAGTCAACATTTTTTCTCATACCCTGTGCCTTCCCACTCTCATTCTTAGCTGGAAGACCTCCTCTTCTCATTGTAATAAAACCTTTTTTTTACTTTTTCTTATGAGTTATAAGAAGGACAGTGACCCTTCTACTGGTATTTCAGATACAGATTTTATCTGCACTGTGCCCTATGAAGCAAGGAATCATTGCAGATGCAAGAAATTAAGTGATTTGCCCAAGGTCAAAAAGGAAGTTAGTGGGTAAATTAAGCCCAAACCTCATGGATCCAAATCCTATCTGTGAATGCTGTAAAAGCAGTGGTGAGGGGGTGGAAAGTCCAGGCAGATGATTTGTATTCCTTACTTATGGCCAAATATGACACAAATAGAGGCACCCTGTTCCTGACGAGGAGAGGCGGGAGAGGGGGACATAATTCATGCTATTCAGATTCTGCTATTTAGCATTTGCCGATCCCTAATGGGATATTTGCAAAGTATAATATTTTCTAACAGCTGTAAGGACAAGAGAGCCTAAAATTTCTCCCTATACATAATATCCATGAAATTGCATTGAATATTGTAATGATGTGTTATGCTGCCATTAGCTCCCTGTGAATACCTAATTTGGAAGGTTAATGAAATTGACAAATGTGTGTACTGTACACGCATTGTCAGTACTAGTTAATGGCAACTCTCACATTTTTATTTGGAAAATTATATAAAACTGAAAGTGACAATTACTGTAACTTCATCTTTTTTGGAATCTAGCACAGTGTGCAGTTTATTTAAATAGGGTTGTATGTGTTTTAAATTTGTATACCATCATATGAAGTCCTTTGCTTATCGTGTTATTATACACTTAATTTTTGTATGAATAAATGCATGTATTGTGGTCTTTTATAGCACATTGGTCCAATTTTCTTGTTTTTTGTGTGTATTCCACACTAAAATACCATAAGTCCTTGTCTTCCTGTTGGCTCAACAGTGCTTGATTACAGAACTGGTGCCAGTTAATTCAAAGAGACATCACACATCCAAAATGAATTTCCCCAGGCAAGAAAAGTATGCTAGAGTACACGGGAGGAGTATGCTCTTGTATTTTCTGTAAATGATTGAGCGCCGTAAGAGGTCACTTGCAGCTGCTACTGCTTCCATGTACGAATCTGATGAGATCCTTGAAGTTTGGCCCCATAATATTTTGGTGGCTCTAGAAATTAGTTCCTTAAGTCAAGGTCACATTTTCAGATGCAAAGATTCTGACTTGAGATGTTCTAAAGTAGTAATCCTCTGTCACACACCACAGCATGGATGGAATTGCCTCACACAAGCCTTGCAAGCTGGAAAAGGGTGGATGGATGGAGTGGGCTACACAGCCCACTTCCTCTGTTACTTAATTTTTGGGCATCTCTTCAACTTCTTGTGGAGTTTCTTCTGAGGAAGCAGGTGTCACAAAGGAGGGTTGCTGCCCTGAGTAGACTGTATGCGTCACTTCCAAGAACAAAGCAGTCTTTTAAACCCAGTGCTATATTGAGCCTGTGAGTCATGAATCTTTAGATCAATAACCAAAATGTTTTTATATGTGGGGACAGCCCCAAACAAAGCGACTCAGCACTGGCAGTTCCGCATTCAGCACACTTCTGTGCAGGACCTGGTTTCAGAAGACTGATTGTGGGAGTGGGGCCGGGTGATACATGGAGGCTGAGAAGCTGCTTGCAGGCATGGTAAAGAGGGGTTTTCTTTTTGATACTCAGCACACCTGCCCCTCATTCGGCATCACGCATCAGCTGTGTTCTCAAGCTTGTCAAGTGCCTTCTGCAAGTCAGCCTTCTGCAAGGCTGTCTCTGGCACTTTTTTATAAGGTGTCTTGGAGATGTTGATGTTTAAGACATTCTTAGGCTTTTTCTCCTTTTCTTACGTTGCATTAGTAAATACGTGGCAGAATATGGCGGACCTTTTGTCACGGCTGGCCCAGATTTCCCTGGTGTAAAAGACTTGAGGTCACTTCCAAGAACAAAGCAGTCTTTTAAACCCAGTGCTATATTGAGCCTGTGAGTCATGAATCTTTAGATCAATAACCAAAATGTTTTTATATGTGGGGACAGCCCCAAACAAAGCGACTCAGCACTGGCAGTTCCGCATTCAGCACACTTCTGTGCAGGACCTGGTTTCAGAAGACTGATTGTGGGAGTGGGGCCGGGTGATACATGGAGGCTGAGAAGCTGCTTGCAGGCATGGTAAAGAGGGGTTTTCTTTTTGATACTCAGCACACCTGCCCCTCATTCGGCATCACGCATCAGCTGTGTTCTCAAGCTTGTCAAGTGCCTTCTGCAAGTCAGCCTTCTGCAAGTCTCTGGCACTTTTTTATAAGGTGTCTTGGAGATGTTGATGTTTAAGACATTCTTAGGCTTTTTCTCCTTTTCTTACGTTGCATTAGTAAATACGTGGCAGAATATGGCGGCCCTTTTGTCACGGCTGCCACAGATTCCAGTGGTCTAAAGCTCTGAAGAGTGATCAAATGCCTGTCCCTCTCATACATGACAACAGGCTCATGGGAACCCTCTGGGAGAAACTGGAGTCATAGAATCATAGAAACATTAATAAGGTGGGAAGAGACCTCTAAGGACATCAAGTCCAACCATCAATCTAACGCCACCATGCCCACTAAAGTGCCTGAAGTGCCACATCCATACGCTTTTTGAACACGTCCAGGGGTGGTGACTCTACCACCTCCCTGGACAGCCTGTTCCAGTGTTTGACCACTCTTTCAGTAAATAATTTTTTTCCTAATATCCAATTTAATCCTCCCCTGGTGGGGGGTGAGTCCATCAATCACCCCACAGACCTCTACCCCAGAAGCACAGATCACACTTAAATGTTTACGTCAGCTGTGGCTGTCAATGTTTACATTGATTTGGAAGAGGAAATTTGGAGCCTGGAAAAGTTTCACACTGAGATTTGTCTTGTTAAGTGGGAGTGTTTTGCTCTTCTGTGGATTAATGATATACTGATAGCTCAGTAAAGGACAAGGGATGTCTGCACCTGGCCTATTGAGGGGACATTTGCACTTGAAGAAGTTAGGACAGCTAATAGTCCAGGGTGAGGACACTGAAGCTGACTCCTGAATGGAGGAGGAGAGATGAATCTGAATGAACTTTCATGCAATACTCTGACAAAGAGTACAGGTTTGTAAGTCAGCCTTTTTCCACAGCTGCAGGTTCCCTCCCATGGAAATATATTTCAAATGGAGAGTATATACCAGCTCTGAGACCCTGGCCATGTGGATCAGACGTGGTTTAGATCTCCTTTGGCAGCTAGATACAATGTGAGACAGGGAGAGGGAAAAAGATTGGTGGGCATTTTGGACTTGATTTTAGAGAAAGTTTTCTTTCCTTTTTGCGAGCCATATGGTATAAATCTCTGCAACCATGCTGCTTATTTTGGATTGGAATGAAGAAGTATTTTCCCTTGCTTTTGACTTAACTTGGCTTGCACTGAGGATGATTTCTAATGATAGCTAGCATAAAAAAACCCTACCCTGGAAACTGGTATATAGGCAAAGTCTAGTAACATCTAAGTTCACAGCACATTGCTCCACAATATCCCACGATTAATAGAAATTGCCACACCTGCATGGGACAGTATGGGAGCTGGTAATGTACAGAGACTTACACTAATGTAGAATTTTTGGTTGACCAGTACAAGCGAGAAAAGGTCTTGTGCACACACAGGGGGTCAAAAAGCATATTGATCCTCCAGGTTTGGGTTCCTCTGCAGGCTTCTTGGGGAGCACATAAAAAGCAGGTAACATGCTTTAGCTTTCCTTTGAGAGGTTTTCCTCTTATATATTGAAAGATATTTTGTAGTTCTTGCAGGAGCATATTTGACATGCATATGAATTCTTCTGTTCTGTTCTGTTTGCAGGATGGAGATAGATAAGATTGCTGCTGATTAGTAAGATTTTCTTCAAAGTCAGAAACTAAAGTTATGTACTGTTAACTCATGAAATTGGAGTAACTTGGAGAAAGAAAGTAATCACGAGACAATATTGCAAATTAAATGATTTTTCTTCAGGAAAGATAATAGGAATATCATATTTTTTTTGGCACTTTTTACCATTTCAAGCAGAAGTAGAATAAGATTAACAGAAGATGCTGTCAGGGCACCATAGGAATTGGGAGCCAGGAGCAGCAAGGTGCTCCCTGGACTGTGAACAAAGGAGCTTCACCATCCAGGGCCTGTCCCACTACCCCCAGCAGGGATTTCTTCTAGGAAGTTTATTCCAGCCCTGGGGGTGTGGAGCCCTAACTCCTCAAAGAACGTTGACTTTGTCAATGGGTAAGACGCCACCAAGAGAAAGGAAACCTCTCTAAAAAAATTATTCCTCTCTTTTAACAAAAAATATTATGCTGGAATTTTGACTACAAACACAGAGTGGACACAGGGCAGTAAGAAAAAAAATGAAACTGAGTAACATAACAGAAAGCTCTCCTGAGACCTGTGGAACATAACAGAAATCCCAGCTATCATGCAATGATGGATAATTATTGATTCATTATGATTTATCTCAACATCCAGTGAAAAAACTCTCACTGACTTCAAGAAATGCTGTATTGAGCTCAGGGAAAGATAAAATAAAACCCTGGTCATTAGCCAGTAGAATTTGGTGAATGAAGATTTTATTTATTTTCTTATAAAAACCACCAGGTAAAACATACAGAGCATCATGTTATACCTACCTTTCCCCAGCTTGAGACACACCATTAGGGAATGTTATACCTGAGATCTGGGAAATGGTGCTACACTAGAAGCAGAAGAGGCAAAAATTAGAGTTCACAGTCCTGGGAAGGGTGATACTTCTGTTGCTTCTTAAATGTATTTGTTTCAGCTGTGAAATTCAGTATCTTTTCCTAAAATGTCTATGCTATGCAAAAGAAAAATAAAAAAGAGCAGGGATGCCATTTCTCTTAATGCATTTAGTGCAAGCCATATTTCTGCCTATGCGGCTGTTTCCCAAGCTAGAAGAAAAAAGAATGCTTTGGCATTCAAGAGCAGAGTCTTGATAAAAAATCTTGGCTTAACCTCTGACTTGCTAACCTTTGGTTTTAAATGTAAAAAAAAAGGGGGAATACCTGTCACCAAAGTAGTTTTGCTGAATCAAGGAGATACAGACAAAATAACAATGTTTTTGATATGAGTTTGTGCTGTGGTATCTTCTAATTGAGAGACAAATATTGAAATTTTGCCTCTGTCTGAGGGTGGGGGACAAAAATCCTACTAATCCCAACCAATCCAGATTTCTCTGCTAATCTTCTGCTTTCACAGCTGACGAACTTGCGCTCAGGATATTTATCTTTGTTTGGACACTGACAGTACAGAAGTTTTTTTTTCATGGCTTTCATGATCCTTCCAATCTTCTGTCTGTCCTTTAACTAAATGTATGTTGGGCATACCATCAAGCTTTCAAAACCTCACTCAGCTCTTCCATGGCTAGGTTTGTCATAGTCAATCCAGAAGTTCATCCAGGTGGAAGTACTCTATCCCTTGTCTACTCCAAGAAGGTTCAGACTACGTAGAATTAACTTTCCATAACTGCAATCAAGAGTTAGCAGCGTCTTTCGCAATCTGCTTGTCATCCTTGTTGTCCTGGTAGAAAATAATCTTTCTGGATCACGTTCAAGGTGTTAAAGTGTCACAGGGATCAGGAACAGCATTACCAGGGAGAGAGAGGAGGCTGTCAGCTTCACACCAGCGCTCCCTGATGAGATGCAAGTCCTTGTCATGGTGTAATATGTCACATATAAATGCTGGAGATAAAGGACTGTGCCGGTCCCAGTCTCTTTCCTTCCTCTGTGTGCTCTGTGCCTTTAGTTCGCTATGCCAGCCTTTACTGGACATCTAAATTGTTATTGTTTCCAGAAGAAATGTTGCTGTCTGATTGCTACAGGGCAGGTTAGCCTTGCAGGAGCAGGTTTCGGCTGGCAGCTCTGTGGGATACAGGCAGCATGTGGAATACAGGGCATGAGGGATGCTCAGCAAACAGCATTATAGGAATCTTCTTTTTTCTTGACTTGAGTGAGTCTGCCTGGGTGAATGAGGCTTACCTGTGGGAGCTGTAATGTATGTTGCTAAGCTTATTTTTGGTATTTCTTTTAAAAATCTTCTGTGCCTGTTGCCAAACACACAGGGTTTGTTTTCAGACTAACTTCTCAGGTAAAGCTGTCATGTTTATTCTGACTCAATACATCAACACATAAATATGAGGTTTTTGTTTACATTTATTACTTTTTGTGTATCTTTATATAGCCTGGAAAGAATTTTTTCAAGGCTTTATTCATTTCCCAGGTATGAAAGAATGAGGGAGAAAAAAATCACTGTACAACTTAATCTCAGAAGATGCCTTTGAGCTAACCTGTTAGCTATGACACAGTGGAGTATGGTTAAACCTGGGGCAGATTTGGGTTTACATCTTCTGAGACAACTAGCAACCTTAGTTTTGACCATCACTTGACATTAAAAAAAAATTTCCAGTTTTCAACATGAAAGCAGCGAGTCATCCTTGAAGTGAGTGTTGCCTGTGTAGTGCATTTGAGGAACGGTTTTGGGCAGGCTCAGTTGCCTTCACAGGTTCTGTAATCTGTCATGCACTTTGCAGTACTTTAATTTACAAACATTTTCATGAGCTGCAGACAGTGACTCTCTGCTTGTATGAACCACAAGCTCATTCTGCTTCACCACAGTTTGACCTTTTTCATGAGCCACACATTAATGTGTTACAGAGTATGTATGTATATCTGGCTATAGACTTGTCAAGGCATGCACAGCCCAGAAATAATTTCTATTTTCAAATGTGTTTGGTTTTGGCTGTGATCTGGCTGGTCACTTATTCCTGGTAAATGATTTTCGTGGTGTCAGATGGTCAGTGTTGAGGAGTGCTGTTAAATATTGGCCCATCATTTAAAAAAAATGGAGAAGATAATTCATGGGAGGTGTTACAGAATGAGGTCGGAAAAGACCTTGAGAGGTCACTGAGTCCTGCTGTGTTGGCTGAAGGTAGGAGTCTGAACCAGTTAGCCCTCCTGCCATCTGCTCCAGCTCACTCCTGGAGACTTGCCCTGCTCCCTGAGTGTGGATGCTCAGCATCCTCTGACTCACCACAGTTTATTGGAATAGACCTTGGTTTATTTTACTAAGGCAAGCCACAGGCCTGTGGGAGCCAGACAAACTCTCCTGCTCCATCTCCTTGACTAGGAGGTGAAGAGAGGCAGAGCAGACAACTGAAGGTCAGGACTGAGTTAGGACAGCTGAAGCTGTCTGCCATGCATAACTGCTGAGTTTGGGCACCTGCTTCTCAGCTGCACCAGGTCTTCCACAGCTGACCTCAGCAGAGGCTGTTCTGAAGCGAGAAGCAAGCTGATCCTGCAGTCCATTAAATTAGTACCTGCAAGTGGCCCCTATGACTGGATAAATAAGCAAATGTTTCAGTG
>NW_010185266.1:19701-21932 GCF_000695765.1 Mesitornis unicolor | reverse complement strand
AATGCATGCTCTCACCTGAGGCACTGGGGCTTACTGCAGTGCACAAAGCTACTGTGGCATCTCTGCAATGTGCTGCAAGGTTGACATCTCCAGAGGATGATGGGCCTCGCTGCTGGTGAGGACGTGGGTGCTTCCGTATGTTCTCGCAGTTGTCTCCATCCTTCGTAACAGCCCCATACTGAAACATGCTCTTCAGAGCTGCTGGGCTGTTGCTGGCTGCACCTTTCTCTGGTGAAAGATGAGCAGGTGGAAAGCTTTGCTGGCCATCTTGCCAGCCCATCACTGAGTGTCAGCTACGATGCATTCAGTTGCTGTGCTCTGCAGCGCCCAGTCCCACGACGTGTCTGTCCCCCCATGCAGGGATGTGGCGTGGGTGGACCGAAGGCTGTGAGTAACATCCTCTTCCAGGGCCAGGCATAAATAGATGCCCCTTAGTTGCTGTGTTCTGATTCGACCTGTTTTGTTTTTTTTTTAATTTTCCATTGCCATAATTTCAGAGGAGGAGATTGTCCAAGTGGTCAAACAAAAGCAGTCCCAGGAATTTATTCAGGGGTTTCAGCTGATTTATTCTTGAAGAGCATTTTCTCACTTGCTCTGACATGAGACATACAAGATAATGTGCTCCTCTCCCTTTCTCTTTTTTTTTTTTAGCATGTAGAAACTCGTTATCGGTTTCATTGTGCAGATGAAAAACTACATCTTGAGCAACATCTATAAATGTCACATGGCTGGGTTTTTTCAAGTGTTTACTGAGAACATATTATGTTTTAGTGTCTTTATCATAAATACCTTTTTGTTAATCTTTCACCCTTGCTAAATCCATTACAAGCTTTAATCAACCTTTCTAAGCAGTAATAAAATGTTATCAGCAGTTGGCAGAGATTATAAGTGACAGACCCTAATGTTTTCTAATGATTGTCATTATTTAGAAGGTTGCTTGTAGTTTTACAGAAAAATAATTAGATCTATTGCATACATTTGAAGAGAGGGGAGTGTGCCTCCTCTGATAGTTTACTCTCAAGAATCTAATTTGTAAATAATTACTTAAATAGAAAAAAAAAACAACAATCCAGCGCTGAATGGAAATTCAAGATATATTTAGGCAAATGCAGGCAGAAGAGAACATGCCTTATGCTAAAAGGACAGGATATTCCCCAGATGAATACATGCAGTTCACGTTTTTCACCTGTTATCCACCAGATCTGATGTCTGAATTTCCAAGAATACATCTCCCTCTTTATCAACTTGTCACCTTGTCACACATGCAGAAATAGGCTTAAAATTATTATTTTATATTATGCAAATTATTTTTTCCCTTTAAGGACAAGTCAGTACTCTTTTACTCATATGCCATGTTTCTGCAGCTGGTGAAGTGAAAGGTTTTGAATGGACCTTAAATGGATGTGAGATTTTCTTGATCCCCTTAAAGTCTAAAGGGTTTGAGTTTGGGGTTTTTTTCCACGTAAGAGATGATCCTGTAAGCACTGTGTTCTGGCTGAATTTATACATATACATATACATATACATATACATATACATATACATATACATATACATATACATATACATCAGCTTTTATATACTCAAACAAGATACATTTCCCTGGATTCTCAATGATGTGACTATATTTTCATTTTTACTGTCCTGATTCACAGCAGTGCTGAAGCTGGAGAAGGTGCAGCCCTAAATTTGCACAAGGTAAATGTTGGATGTATGCTCCAGCGTGGTGTTCAGTCAGCTGTCTGCTACCTCCTCTCCCCCATGTACCATCACTTCACCACAAGGCAGTAGCTCTGCTGAGTCCCCAAAGCTTCAGGTGGATGTTACTGCACTCCTGGTATGGCTCTTGGGTTTAAAGATGACCACAGGCAGGACCCAGTCTTAGGCAGAAGCCTCATGACAACCTCCTTCTCCCCTTCTTGTTTGCTCTAATATTATATGACCCCAGATATGTGTCTGTTGAGAAAGGGCACCTGTGAAGCAGCACATCAGATACTTATGGTGAATACATTTACAGTACTCCCAGATACCTGCCCCCCAAAACTCAAATCCTCGCCAGCACCATGCAGGGAGCATTTTATAGTCTAATGGTTTTTCAAGCACCGTGAATGCTCACTGCTGACTTGTTTTTAGAGGGTATAAAAAAATCTGTGCAGCTGTTTAGGTCTCGTGGATGTGTACGCACAAGCAGACACACACACTCACACACACAATCCTTCAGACTAAGTGAC
>NW_010185266.1:0-19670 GCF_000695765.1 Mesitornis unicolor | reverse complement strand
GAATGCAGACCAAATCAGATTAGTGTAACTGAACTGGATCTTAGCTTTTTAATCACAGACCTCATCCAGTCTGCTTTTAAGCCTCAAACTTGAAACTCAGTCCCCAAGTACACCCTCTTCTCTGACTTCAGCTTGCTTCTTGCTCGGCATAAGAATCAACCATGCACTCAAGATGAACTTGCAAATGGTTATTAATTTCTGTGTATTTTTTGAAAAGTTTGGTTTATTTCTTGTGATGGGTTTCTGTTGGCCAGTGTAGATGTTGACTCTCTATTCCTGTCATCACCTCTTAGGCATTTCTGGAGTGTTATGCTGACTGCCCTTTTTTGTCTCTAGTGATCTCTGTTTCTGCACATCCCAGAAACTTCCTTGTTTAATTCTGCTTACAAAAAAAGATGATATGTTTAAAAAAAAACCAATTGATTTTTAGCTCCTTAGTAAAAACTAAATGATGCATTTTTTTCTAAGCAAACTAGGCATTTTTAGCAATTAATTTATTTTCTCCAACTCTCCATTACCCTGGAGAAGGATGTGCATCCTAAAGATATTATAAAGTAAGCAGAAAACCCAACTTGAAAGGACTGGCAGTGTTTAAAGTTAGCATTTGGAGTATATCTGCAAGAAGCAGCAGCAGTGTTTAAATGGGAAATTCCAGACTATAAATTCTTTTTCAGCTAGATTATATGCAGTACAAGTGTTGACTTTCAATTTATACCTTTGATATGACTCATTGAATGTTCTGATTCTTACTTTATTTGTCCTGTCTTCAACAAAATGGATTGAATGTAGGGTTATCCAACCATGATGCATTGTCTCCGTGCCTCAGATGTTATACTGATGAAATCTTAGTATCTGGCACTATCTAAGAGGAATATAAAAATTTGATTTGGTCTGCAGCCAGCTTTCCTCCCACTCTGGAACAATGATGAAACATCTGGGAGAACACTGTATTCATTAACCCAAATCCTGAACACTTCGCATAATACCTGATCCTGTAAGAATCTGCTTAGTTTCCCAGTCTGGTTAATTTGTGCTGGATGCAACGAAAGCATATTCAGTCAAAGGACCTTGTCTCTTCTACATTTTTGAGCTTTTATGTGACATTATGCTTTGTCATAATTGATGATAACAAGATTCTCATTTGTTATCTGATTTTAAATGCCAGTTACATGCATGGTGGCTCACTCCATTCTCTCTTCTCCAGAAATTTCTCTTTATTTGTCATTTGTATTTTCAGCTGGAGACCTTAGGGTTTTGTCTTGCCCATCGTCTCAGCTGAAGCCATATGCCAAGAGACCTCTTAACTTTCCTGAGGATGGATCTTGGAATATCTGACTGGCGTCAGTGTGCCACCTTTATTGTTTTTCCTGTTTTCATAATCTCCCCTTCTCACAGTGGCAGATGCACACCAGCATTGTGGCTGACAGAATAGCCATTTTCCTCCTGGGGTTTGATACTGTGCTCTGGCCAGCTGCTGTGGGGTATGCAAAAGGGATGCAGTTGGTACATCCCAAAGTTTGAACATCCCCTGTGATTTCATAGTCGGTGCTTAGCTGAGAAAGGGATTGTGTTTATGTCTCCTTATGACCCAGATCTTCTGCATGGATTTGACTGTTCATGAGACTAAATAAAGCTCAAGTCCTGAACTCTAATGTAAAAATGGCTGTCCTAATGTAGAAAGAAGGAGTAAGGAAGTGGATAGAGCAGTAACGTGGCACTTTTTTCTCCTTTTACCATATAGATATACTCTCTGCTTGACCTTGATCAAGTCACAAAGGCTGAGATACAGAAAATACTTATGCACCCAAATCGCACTATGGGATTTAGCCACCTGGATAGGAGAAAGATCCACATTTTCAAAGATCCTAAATCTTTTTTCTGCAAAATGAACATGGAACCCTGTGATTTTCTTCAGCAGAATGTCACGAGAACAGATGCACTGCGTTTGTGACATATAAACTGCTCATCTTTGCCAAGCCCAAACACTGAATCAAAAGGAAGTAAAGGTGTTTGCTATGCAGCTACCTGCATCTTCTACTGATGTTTTAAAAATGCAGCATTTCTTTGAAGGGTTTGGCAGAGATGGAAGAGTGCTTGGGACCGAAACTGCAAATTCTGTCTTTGCATTTTGTCAGTACAGCCTACCAAAGGTTTACATCAAAATAGCTCAGAAGGACCACTTTTCAAGGCCTTGACATCAGTATGGCTGAAAGAGTTAAAGGCCATTATCTGGGTGCCATAAAAATACTTGGTATCTCACATCTTCAAAGCAATGTACAAATGCTAACTAATTAATCTTCAGAATAGCCTTAACTCCACACCCCACAGTCAACCCTGATTAAAAAGTAAATATTCCTCTTGCACATGTAATCAAGACTCTGAGCTTTATGCTCTAAGAAGGTAATTGTCTTGTGCCTTGTTTGTGATTTTGATAAACAATTCAAAGTTGTTCAAAGGATGCAAATCCAGAGGGAAGGTCAGTAGCAGCACCGAGGTATGGAGTGAGGAGTGCTTCCTACCCAGACATCATCGAGGTATTTCTGGACCTAGCTCCCTTTCCACATTGGTATGAGAGAACTGATTCTTATGGTAAAAAATACTGTGTCTGGCAAGGCTGAACTGCGGTGAAGAGAATGCATGACAATGATGGTACTTTAATGTACTCTTTTAGATACTTAACATTTCTGCTTGTCTTTGCTCAGTGTTTGTATTGGTATGCAGAAGTGCACCATGCATCAGTTCACTTGCTTCAGTTCTTTCCTGAGAGTGGATCCATTACTGGATCTAGTGACAAAGTGTAATACTGAAACCAAATTGATGGTTAGTGCAAAGTAAGGGGAAATTGCTGTACTTAAAAAAAGATATGTATTATTTCATCTCAGATGAGGTTGTCTCTCTGAAAACTGACCCTAGGAACAGATAGAAGGTGATGCTTCATCACAATTGATTTGACTTATGCAACTGAGACAGTGACATTTAAAATAAAACCGCTTAGGTGACTTATTTGAAACTGTTCTCATCAGACCTGAATATTCATCGTGCTGTATCAGGTCAAACTGCTCAGTGATCTGAAGCCACCTGCTGCTGCACAGGTGAAACTCTTGCAAGAGCACTCGCTACTTTTAAATGTTTTGGTAGAATAGGGGTATACAAAATCCCACTGCAATAACCAGGTATTTACACATGGAAACAGCTCAACAAATACATGCTAATAAACACCAAAGTTCAGGGAATATGAATGTCAGGCCTGCAGCCAGCACTGGGCTCACAGGCTTCACACGTGGCAGAAGGAAGGTCCGTGGGCCTGTGGGTTGATGCAGGGAAGCAGCATTCATGGATCCACTTGCTACTTTATGGGCTCAGCTGTATGATCAAGGTATTATGCCAAGTTGCTACAGTTGTGCTTACCCTTTTTTTAGAGCACAGGCACACTGGCTGCTGAATCTTAGACCTCATATATTACTGCAAATTAATAGTCATATCTTGTCTGTCTGAGATCTAAGATGCACTTTTTGGTTGAGAACACAGTCCTCCTGGGTGACTGCAGGAGGTCACTCTGTCCACTCACTTGCAACATGTGGGTCATACTTCTTTTCTACCCGATGCTTTAAGGATAAACATTTCAGGTGCTGAAGTGTATTACTGCTGGAGAGTAGAGTTATTGATGTGTGCAAAGTTTAAAAAAAAAATCTGAAGGCAGGGAGTTAAAATTTGTGTAGATGAGTTGGCAGGGATAGATAAATCCATCAAGAGATGGAATGTGCTTTTATATGCAGTGAGTTTAGGCAACAACAGTAGTTGCATTGTGAGCATGGTATTTGGTCTTCCGAGTGCTAATCTTGGGAGTTTGAATTACCATTGGTGTTCTTGTATCAGTAAAATACTGTGGATCTTCCAGCCCAAGAGTGTGCTGATTCTCTGGACACATAAAGCATCATGTAAATCTTCTTGACAGACCAGAGTTTTAAAGCTCACACAGCAGTTCTAGTAATCAGTAATATTTATTAAAAAGCCAGTAAATTTGAACACTTGATAAGGTATTAAAATAGGCCATCTGAAATTCGGGTGTGGTTGGTTAACAGGCTAAAAAAATGGATTATCATTGTGCACAAGTTGAGTTCAGTTTGCAAGATATTTCTGGTCCTGCTTTTGAATATTGAAAATTCAGTGTTTGTCACAAACCCACTTCAGCTCAGTACAACACACCTGGGTGCATGCCACAGCGGGATTATCTCTGATCTAATCACTAGGGAAAGTGGTCTTTTCAGGTCAGGACTGAGGTCATGGTTAGATTGCAGATAGAAAATTATGTCTCCTCTCTCTGAGGCATGCTTATTTACAGTATCAGGTGGTGTTCACTCATGTCTCCTCATTTCATCATTGAAATGCTAATACTCATTCATCAGTGTCACTGATACTCCATGTGTGTGGAGGAGCATGTTTTATATTCTCAAATAGTTGGTCTGGCACTGCAGTATCCTTTTCAAAGGTATACTTCCCTTAATACATTTAGGTGGCTCTATGTATGTATTTAGGACAATGGTTTCAGTAGATATAAAGTTTTCATTCATAATGATAGTATTGGGCCTTTATATTTAGCTTGTTATTAGTAAAGCCATGAAGCACATGTGTAAGGTTTTCAGCAATTGTAAAACATAAATCCTTATCTTTGTGTTGAAATATTAAATGTTTAAATGTTCAAACATCACGAAACTCCACATACGAAGGATGCTACAACAGTATGAATTCACTGCTTGTCTACTGTGTTTTCTGGTTTATATCATACCATAGCCTTATCAGCAAATAATTGATTAAAATGCATATATTTAATAAGGATAGCATTCTTATTAGAAATGAGATTAATATTTTGAGATGAATATTTTGAGATGAATTATTGGAAACAAGGTGAAATGCAGCTGAAGGCAATAGCTGTAAAAATCTTTTGATCCTTTCTGTCTCCTTGCTATCATTTTCCTGGATCTGCTTTGGTATAGAACTATCCAGAGGCTCTGTCTCTCCCAGCTCCTCCTTTTCTTCCAGACTATTATATCAAAAGTAGGTGTAGCTGTGCTCAGCTCTTGGGAAGTCCCATAGCATCAGCCTGATGATTCTCACCTCAGGATTTAAAATCCTCTGCAAATGCTAGAGCCAAACTGGATGAGGTAGGGAGAGAGGAGGAGATCTAAACAGGTTTTAGTGTTTTTCTTCCATTGGCCTATTTCTCTACATGTAGAAAGTAGCTGATTTTTATTGGTATTTCAAGATCTGGAGACAAAGTGCATAGGTCTAATTATGTTAGATGCCAAGCTGTCATGTGAGATTAATCACTAGCAACTATATATGTAGAGGGACATGTCTCAAAAATTGTGTAGTTTTATGGAGGCTGGATGTATAGATAATGTCAAAAGTTATTAAAACTGTGGTGAAAAACAGTAAGGATGCAGGAAGAACAGGGCCCTCTGCAACTACATCCATGGAAATGGAAGATAAACAAGTAGGTGGAGGACATGGTAGAACATAGATGAGTGTACTACAACTGGTTGAAGTCTGAGCTCATTTTGTAAACACACTTAGCAGCCACCAAAGAGAAATAAGCACTGTTAGAGCATGATCTGTGTCACCTGAAGATTGACATCTGAGTTCAGATTAGTGAAGCCTCTGTTTGTCTCTACTGACTAGAAGACAGGTCTCTAGCCTGCTAAGTCAGGCACAGGCACCTTCTTTATAGATAATCAGAAACAGGTGAGCAGATTCGTGTCTTGATCATGCTGGAGACATACCGCATGGTTTTCATCCATTGCACAACATCTGACTGTGAAAGGAGGGTCTGAAGGAGCTGTTTTATACTGGTAAATAAAAAGGGAGAGAAACCCTCCCACAAAAGGCCAGGTGGGTTTTCACGGTGTCTGGAATACAGCAGCGTGAACTTCCCAACAAACAGTGCAGTTTATTCTGTTTCTATTGACATCAAAGAGATTTTGCTACTGCATCTGGTGAGGGAGGGAACAGAACTAGGCCCAGCATTTCCATTCTGGAGCCCTTATTAACCTCATTTCAGGGCAGGTGAAAAGAAGAATGCAGATGTTGCTGGAGAAATATAGCCTAGATTAAATAATGCACATGTATCTTTGCATTAGTCCTGCTCACATCTGCTTGAAGGATAATGTGGGTGTAGAACTCCGTGCTTTTTCTTGGGCACAGACCAGCAATGTGACTCTCATGTCCTCTTCAGATACCATGTACACCTATTAGAAAACATAATCCAGTTTTGTCATCCAAATCAGAAGCAGTATTTTTTAAAGCTGGCAGAAAAATATGTTCTTGGTTTGTGAGCGTACAATGGTTTGAAAGGTACTGGAAAACTGGAGACTTGTTTTTCTCCCTTCCCCACTCTCTATTTTCTGTAATTGATTTTCTGCTCACATGTATCTTGGGCTCATCTGCACCAGTGTCAGCAGTAAGCACTTAGAGCAGCATGGCTGCAGTGCCACTGAAAGCCTTCCTGGGGCTCGTTCCTGACATCGAAACAATGCAATGCGCTGAGGCAGGAGCTGCTGGCATTTCAAAGGTGCTCTATCGCCTTAATTTTCATTGCCTGTGATAATTTGCTAAAAAAAAAAAAAATAAAAAATCCAAACCATTCTATTTTGCAGTAGGAAAAATCTTTGCCAAGTCAAGCCATACGCTCCCGGGGTACTTGGATTAGTAGCTAGCCCTCTCTTTGTTTATAGACACATATACAGCTGGTATATATAGCTTTCTACATTTAACACTATTGCTGCTTAAATAGTATTCCAAAGGAAGGCTCTGTAATCTGGCAGTACAGTTTGCATTTGAGACAAAGGAAGAGTACCTGTTTTCTACTAGAATATCTCCTAAATATTGTCAAGGGTAATCTCTTTAAAGATTGCCTTTACACAAGACAGAAATCTATCAAATTTTATAGCCAAAGCGCTTTGAATCTGACTAGCACCTATATCCAGACCCAATTAAAGAGGATGATTCTTCTGTACACAATAAGCAGGTAGGATGTGGAATGATTTGCCAAAACATATTTTTCAGGTTGAGTTTGGTAAGATTGAAAACTGTAGCAGGCTATGCAGACCCATGCTCTGAGAAGTGCAAACTCTGTATTCCTCATATGTGAAGCTGTAGGCAGCTGGTATATTGTAAAACAGTGCATTCTTTTTTCTGTCTTTTATAAACCCACTGCCTGACAAATCCTTGCACACTGCAGAGGACCATGTAGATATTTATCTACCTTATACTTTCTTCAGTGTTCCTTTGCCTGAGACTCCTGCTCCTGAAGGCATATGCTTCCAGAGACATGTCTTCTTTCTTTGTTTAGGTACCTTCCTGTGCACACAGCTACTGAGCTGGAGAAATAACTATTGGTACAGCTGCTTCGCTTTAAGCTTTTGACTCATTATCTAAAACAGAAACTGCAGGCACAGTAAAATAAAATGCAGGTCTTAGGCCCACTAAATGTTCCTTTGTTTTCAGGCTTGTGTGGGCCAGGTATGTGCTAGGGAGGATAACCACAGGTTTAAAACTCAGAGGATGGTAGACGTACCTTGCTCCCAGGCCATTCAGGTCTTTGCAAACACATCAAGAATGGTTTATTATCTCTGGAGACCAGCTGGACCGTGCACTTCCCAGAGGGATTGGCAGGTTAAGGAGCTTCTCTAGCGTTCCCACTGCTTAGAGTAGGCCCAGGATCTCAGCCCTAAACTGGGCATGGTGTGGCATAACAGGTACATGCAGGATGTGTGAACTGACACGTTTCCTGCCATGTCACCCCAAAGCTGTGGTCCTGTGCACTGGAAGCAACCTGAGATCTCTGTTTGCCTTTTTAAAGCCTAGGTCTTTTCACAGGTGTTTAGGAGAGTGAAGGCAGAGATAATGATACATGTTTAAGAAATAGTAAGACATGCTCTGGAGCTATGCATAAATTTTAACCTGACATGCTTATTTCATGTAGAGGCACCAAAGACTGCGAGGGAGGGTTAAAACATCAAAAACTGTTATTTCCCACTGGAAAAGAAAAAAATCAGTGAGTGAAACATATTTCTCAGTGTGAAGCTTTTCATTAAGAGATTGGCCTGGTGTGATATGAAAAAAGAAATCAGGGGTTACACTGTTTTCCTAACAAATGAGGAGATTTTTTTTAATGCTGAGGCACTTGCAACTTGATTTTCCTCTGTAAAAGTCAAGGTTTGATTATAGTTCTTGCATTATTATTTATAGTTTAGCAGTTATACATGCCACGTCCTTGGCTGTGGCATAGCAGTTTGCACCATCTATGTCTGCTTCCTAAATTTATTGATCTCATTAGAAGATAAAAACGACAAAGATAGCTCATAATACTTCTGAGAAATGTAAAACCATTAGCAGGTCATTGTCAAAGTTATAACATGTCCTTTTAAGCTGCTTAGCAAACTGGTGGCAGCCTATGATACAGGGATTAACCTGTGCCAGGAGTGACTGAGTGGATCGCAGTGGCTGGTTAATATTCAGCCTGCCTACAAAGCTTTGAAGCTGCCTCACAAAATGATACAATGAAGTGATAAATGGAAATGCATTAAAAACAAAGGGAACAGAACTTTTCCTTTTCTGTCCTTTATCTTTGTCTCTGACATATAAGAAGCAAAATGGGTGTTAGAGCTTCGGTCTGAAATTAGAGTGGCTTTTTTAAGTTGGGTTTTGCTTCCGCTGGTCAGTGCAGCCTGACCTTGGCTGAGACCCTCAGTCAGCTTTTCCTGAAGTGGGACGTTGAAGGTGCCATCCCAGAGCCGTGTTTAGGTGTACAGTTTTAACAATGAGTATTTCACACACATGGTGCACAGCTATATTTTGAAGCCAGCATTTGTAACCCCAGGCATAGCTTGTTCCATACTGCCCAGTACCCTCACCAGTGCAATGGGCATAACAAGACTTCCTATGTTTTCATAGGAGAGCTATACTTCTGCATTGTTATTATTGTTGTTTACATTTCTTCCCTTAGAGAAATGGCTGCAAGCACTGATAGATTGCATTATTGCTTGCAATAATTACTGTTTAGGTTTAAAGAGAACATCACTAAAACAGATCACATACTGCTGTGTGAGATTTGTGCTGGGGGCCCAGGTTTTCTGCATTGGTTCCTAGGGATGAAAGCAGGAGAGGAGGATGTGGGCAGAAAGACTGGGTCTCTTCAGTGTCTTGCCTGACCTTTCACTGACGGCGGAGGGCATAGCATTAGCGCAGTTCAGACATAGTTACTGCCAAATCCCATTGTGGATGGGTTGGATATATGCAGGTGGGCTCTGACAAGAGAAGAAGGAGAAGAGGGAAAGAATAGAAACCCAAGCCCCAGTTTGCTGTTGAGCGTCATGTGACCTGATTTAAGCCAATGCATTATTCACTTTTAGGAGCATTTTATATGCACATTCCAGTAACAAGTAAACAAGCATTAGGGCAATGATGAATTAGCCTAGACAACAGTTTACCGATTAGAGCAGGAGAGCATGTGGATAATAACACTATTAATCATTTCAGTTATTAATTCCATTTTTAACCTATTAATAACTATTTGTTCATTTTATCTATTGGGAAGTCAGAATTATCAGGAAGGGGACCTTCAAACACTAGAACACAAACTTCTCCCAAGAAAACTTGGTTCTATTTTCTTTTTCTATGTACATAGTAGTAATTTTAATTTGCTGCAACTATATAGTCTTGCCTACACCACACATCTATGAATTAAGTGTGATACCACTATATTGTCTACCTCACCGAGGTAGCTTTGGGTTAATTGGTCAATTTCAAATACTCAGAAAGCCTCATAATCAGACTGTATAATTATTAATGTGTAGAGGCATTCTCAACCATTAATTACCCTATCATTGCAATCTGGTCTGCTAGCATTTGATTGTAATAGAAACATTGTTTTCTACTTGATTTAGCAAAACAGTCTTTAAAGTGTAAAGAGATTTTTTTCCCCAATCACAGATCTTGTAAATGCAGCTATGAGATGCAGTCAATAAAGAATGAAAAAATGCTGGTGTCATTAATAAAATTGTGCGAGGAAAGCTGATTCCATTTCCTAGAGAATTCTGAGCTTTAAGACAAAATTATTTGATTCTGATTCAAATTAAAAAAAACCCAAAACATACTAAAATATAAATTCTCCTATCAAAGGCAAAGTTCTAGAGGCTCTGGCTCTCAAGGTCTTTGCCTTCTTCTCACTTCCAGCTGCTGGATAGGGAAAATTCTCCCATTTCTGTCCTAAGAGCAGTCTCCCAGACTAGTTTAGCTGGAGCCATATTAAAAGCTGATGGCCTCTGATTTTAATACCACTCCCATGGTTGGTGCTCCAGAGCTAGGGATGTTTCCCATGGATTTCTATTCCAGAATCCCGTAATCCTTTTGCTGAATGTCCTTACTTCTGAAGGATTAAAGCAGACTCGAAAGATTGCAGAAAAGAACAGCAAGAACAATTGAAAGTCTGAAAATCCTGCCTGACATTGAAAGATTAAAGAAGCTCAGTGTGCTTAGATTATCTGAGAGAAGGTTAAGAGGTGACTTGATCATGGTCTCAAAGTCCCAGGTTGAGAAACAGTTTTGCAATACACAAGGAATCTCTAATTTAACAGACAAAGCCATAGAAAGATCCAATGATTGAATGCTTAATCTAGACAAGTTCACACAAGATGTAAGAAGTACAAGAATGTAGCAGCTAAGACAGTTTTTTTAGGGTACTGTAGGAGTCTCATTCATTTTAAGATTTTAAAACATACTCTTTCTAATAGCTGCTCTACCTTGACCAGAAATTATAGGATTTATATGGAAGTCCCTGAGTGAAATGCTATGGTATGTGTTGTGCCCAAGGGCTACCTATACAATCATAATTTCAGAGTATATTAATTCTTTAGTAATGAATGTTCCCTACTGCTACATAAAATGGGCCCATATAACATAGTAGCATTTGCAGGTTTTGAGCCCTAATGTCAATATTCAGAAGCTCATCAAAACCGTTTTGTACCTCTGTGTGCTTAGCCCAAAGAAAAGGAAAGCTAGTTAATATAAAGAGGTATTTTTAGCCTTTCTGAAAGCTTCTTATGCCAATCCCTAAAAAGAAACAAGAATTTTCTCCAAAAATGCAAATGCTCTGTCTAGAAGTAAGAGTATCATTTTCAGTTTTAACTGCTTCATCATTATGTGTCACTCCCTATGTATAGTAAGTGCTGCGTGACAGTTGTTTCTAAGAGACAACCAGGGACTTTTCCAATAACTACATAATTATATTTCATAATACATGTATTTGGGAGGCATGAGGCTTTATGTGTTCAAAGCACTTAGCAGTCATTAACTAATGCTCGCTGTACCTCTGTGGAGCAGGTAAGATATTGTATTATAAAGGCAGATGGTCCTAAAGACCACACAAAGTATTCCTTAAAATTTCCAAATTGCATGTTCAGGTCTTCAAATCAAAACATTGTATTATGTAAATGACTATAAGAACACTGTTTTTAGTAGTGTGTTCTAAAAGTCCATTTCTTGTAATGGTTTTATGGGCCTTCTACACTAATGCAAGCAGTAATGCTGTGGCACTCTACCTAATTTGTCAAGATCAGCAACCTTACCCTCTGTTGTTCTTACAAGAGCTTGACCTTACTTACTGGGTTAGTCCTACTGAAATTAAATCACTGCATGAAAAGTATATTTCATTAAAAATAACTGAAGAAGTAGTGGTACTACTTATTTTCAAAGTTTGCCTGTATTTTACAGATCAATGCCATTATGATATGGCAGTAACGTCCACTGTGCCAAGCACAGCCTCTGCTGTTAATAGAGTCCATTTTGTGTGCAGAAGGGATGGATACGTGTCTGTCATAGAGGACTATCCTTTCACAAGAGAGTCCTTTGGCCATGGGGCCCAATAACACAGCCTTTCTCCCCACTCCTTGACTCTACATGTCTGACGGAAGTGTCTTGAAGTCACACGTAGGTGTAGAGTCCAATCAATTCAGTCTTAGTCATGAATAAATGTCATGCATGCCAGACTTGAAGGAGGAACTGATAGACACCTATCTCACCCAGAAACTTTCCAGTGTCATGTTATGCTGTCGTCTTATATTTTCTCATGAGTTTGAAAAAGTGATTGGCAAGGCAAATGTGAAGGAGCTGGTTATGGCAGAAATGTGGTGGAAAGAAACCATGTGTTCAGAACTTGACTTCCTGTCTGGATTTATTTTGCTGTGAGTTTTGGGTACCATCAGGCATGGATTCTGTGCGTCTTTGCTCCTAGAGATTGTCAGTCCACCTTGATGATTAGGTAGAAAACTACTGAGTAATGGAAAAAATGGGAAATGGAAGGACTGCCATACTGTCATGTCATGCACTATCACAAATATCTACTAGTATATTTCAGAGATGGATGATGGAATGAATAAGCTCATACAAGCCTCCTGAGTTTGCATTTTGACCACTTCTGATGGAGAATAATCCAAAAACCTAAGAAAATACAAATTCTACTGGGCTGCCAGTATGTGTGTTTTGAATTGGAAAAGCAAAAATCTTCCCCCAAAAAAGACCAAGTTTCCTTTCCTCTTTTTGGTTTCTGGCACAAGACATGCAAATGTGGGAGGGAGAAAATATCCCGCTCAAAGGAAGAGAGTCTTGGGAAGTCAGCAATATATATATAAAAAAAAAATTTTTGAAAGAAAACCACCAATGCAAACTCAGTGTTTTACTACAAATTGAAAAGTAAGGTGCAGAGATGGCAGCAGTCACGGATCTGTTTCTTTCATGTTTTCAACTCACATCATTCCAGGCAACTTCTGGTCAGTAACTTCCATGCTACCTAGGCTCATTTCAAAGATTAAGACATGAAAAGAAGAAGCACTACCAGTTTTGTAGAATACGATCCTGGCAGGTGGAGGGAACCAAGGGTCTTTGCAGGCAGTGATCTACAGAGCGAAAGCAGATAATTGGCTTTGTCTTAAATGAAGCAGGTTATTCTTGTGAGAAGAGAAAGAGAGTCATGATACTGGAAAACTCGAAATGATTTGGTAAGATATGTGCATTCTCTTAATTTTCAAACTCGTATTTAAAGTTAATCTATATTACGGTATCACTTTTTGGCTTGCCAGTGCAGCTTACTGATCATATAATGCCCCCAAAAGAACGTGACCATTTGCAATACCAATAATGATCAGTACCCAGCAAGTGAAATGGGCTGGGGAATGCTCATTCCCTTCAAATGGGTATACTAGCACTTCCAACAGAGGGGAAATACAAAATGAAGGAGGAACTAAGCATGCCGAAAAATGTACATCTAAATTATTGGTTAAACTACTCTCCGTAGTATTTTGGACCCCAGATATTAGCTTTCTTCTGAACTCCAATATTACTTAACTGAAAAAAGAGAGAGCACAATAATTCAAAGTAGTGGGAGAATGGAGGTTTTCTGCATAACTTTTGCAGTGATTTTTGAAGAGAAAGGTAGGGTCTGAATTTGGAAGCTCCATCACTGAAGTCTGGAGCTGTGGTGCATACTGAGAAATTGTATATAACCAGAGAGCCCTGCTTATAGGCAAGGAAATAAGGCAAATAACATACAGCTGCTAATTGTCACCACCATGGCATTATTTCCAAGTTCAAGCATTTTGAGCGTAGAGGTATTTTCTTAAGAATATTGTATTTTCAGAAAAAGCAGATGCTTTTATGGAAAGCTGACAGTAGCTTGAGGGCAAGAATTGTGGTCAAATGTGTGGAACAGCTTCTGCAAATGGAGCGATGGAACAGGCTGGGGGTCTTCGGCCTGAAAGGAGGAAGTGATGGGAATTCCTCAGTTTGTCGCAGGTGGAGGGAAGGCGAATAAAGAATGATTATTCAGCACTTTTCATAACACTGGCATCAAATGTAAACTACTAGATGTCAGGTTTGAAACAAATACCCAAGATGTAGTTAGACTGTCCAACTCATTACTTCATGAGTCCAAAAAAAGTTTAGACATGCACAGAAAGATATTAAAAAGTTTCATAGAATAAAAGTCAATTGAGAGCTATTAAAATATCTTCTTATTGAAGAGTCCCTAATAACACATCATGAAGGGATGAGTGAGCCAGCCACAAAACTATGAGTATGTATTTGCCCTGTTCTTTTACTCTGCCTTTGCCCCATTGCTGGAAATGTCACAAAAGGCTGTAAGGACTCTTGGTCTCAAGCAGGAAAACTGTTCCCATGTTGAAGACTATGTTCTGTAATATATATAATATGTGAAGCATATGTGTAATCTCTATGATATGTGAAGCGTACATGTGAATGTTTACAGTAGCTGGTGGCTGTTGCTGTGACCACATTGGGGAGATGTTCAGAGCAGGGCCACTGCTTCCCAGTCACAGCTTCCTCATTGTGCCCTTTGGTGCTGATGGACCTGAGAAGAGGCAGGGAAATTCAGAGTTTCTGTCTCTCTTATTCAATTCTAGTAAATTTGTGCCAAGAAATGCTAAAACTTATTTCAGTGAAACGGTGAGGCCAGTAGTTTGTGGTTTGGTTGCTTTTTTTTTTTCTGTCCTGATTTAATTTAACTAGGCAGTCAAATTTCAATAATCCTTATCACTTCTTGACTCACTGCATTATGTTGGTGTTTATTCATGTTCTTCTGATTGTACAACTCACCATTACCTCTCCTTAATTTGTTGCTACCAATATTCAGGGATGGTATAAAAAACTGGAGGGAAACGGTCATTTACTCCCTCTGGTCTTGCTTGTTTGCTTCAGAAATACTTGCACTGACACAAATAGACTTTCCTTGTGCATGGAAAGAGATAAGGTTGGGGTTTTCTGTTTTATTTGTTCTATACCACACATATTTTCCCCACCCACTCCCTCACTCACTTTTATACATGCGCACACACAGATGTACTCGTATACTATCAGGTTTCAGAGAATTTCACTCAGTTTAGGAGAATGTGACCAACGTCTGGGATGAAATGTTTATATTTTCAGCATCACGAGTCATTTCCACTAATCTTACCGTCACAGGTGGGTGTTTCTGGGAAGAGTGCTAAAGTACCTATCACATATAGGACACTGAAATAGCATTAGTGAAAGTAGTGCTATGAAGAGTTGGGGTGCACCATGTTGTCACAAACTATTTCCTGCCTACCCAGTTTAGCTCCATTTTCAGAATTTTCATATTTAACTAATAGGTGATGTAGTTGTCTGTGGTTTTTTTGCCGATTCCTGTCTTTAAAATGATGGTATGGCTCATAGCTCTGCCTCATTGCCATATCTTGGACTACTAATTCTCATAAGGGAATCTGCAGATAGATAATTTAAGTGATGTTATGAATAGAGGGATTTTTTCTGAACCTGCTGCATTTTTCTCAAGAGTTGTCCCTAAGCTGGATGTCTCTGCAGATAGATGAGTGCATCTGCAAGTTTCAAGATGTGCAGTTTCTGTGGGTGGGGTGGGATACATGCGGTGGGGTGAAAGAAGAGAAGAAGAAATGGTCTTCAGCATCAATAAAGTTTCTGATGCCTCACATCAATATCTCTTCTCTTACAGGTTCTGCTTTTTAAACCCTGACCTCAAGAGAAGCTCTGCAGGATGAAAGGGTTATTATGTGACTGGACACCTTGGGTCACCTGGGGTAAACTGCCACAGTCTCTCAGATATTAGTTAAATCCTCGTGTTCTGGTGAAACCAGTGGAGCTTGTTTTCACTGGTGTAGTATCTGAGCCATCAAGTTTAATGAATCATTACAAATAATTTAATCTGCACTTGCAGGTGCTACTAAAACATTTTTTTTTTACCATGAGATTTTTTTTGTTACATAGGAAGAGCAATCTTTCTCAGTCACAGTGGTTTAAATATGGTGTGGTGGGATAGGTTTTACTCATTAGAAAGCCTGATGCTGAATTCAATATTCCCTTCTGCTAAACTTACCTCCTCCAGAATTTAAGACTTTAAGTTGCAGGGGATAAAACATAAGGCCCTAGTTAATTGCAAATAAATAGTGCCAGAAATGCGTACAGATGGTACCTGAAGTTCACTGCTGAAGACTATCCAGTAAACTATATATAATTTCCATGACATGTATGTACAGGAAGGAGAAGAACAACTTTTGTATGGTTTCTCACATTTGTAAAAAAAACAAAACAAAACAAAAAGACATTATAAAGGAACACTCTTAGTCTGTGAAACTTCTTATTTGGGAAAACAGCAACCTGTATTTCTATTTATTTACCTTAATTAAATTAATTAATTTAACAAGTCTGAAGATTTCAGCATTTTACAGGGTACAGGTGTAAATATCTGGCTAGTACAGTGTGTATATTAAACTACATCTACTTAGCTAGTAAATATTTTGCTGCATTAGTTTGCTCATTCCAAAGCAATCAGTTGTGAACTCCAGTGTTGTAATGGGTCCACAGGGAACATTTGTGCTTTGGTTGGCTCTTAGATTAAATTCATCAAATGATTTTTCCCCCCCTTCAAGGCTGACATTTCAGAATGTTTTTTTTTAAAAGGTTGTGTACCAACTGCTGAAGTCAATTAATTAAATGGTAAATCTGAAATTTGTACGGGAAGACTATTGTTCCATTTTGTTGTGCAATCTTGGAAAAGTCAACATTTAATCCACAAAACTCATGGCTTACCAGAGGGTCCTGATCTGCTTGCACTGAAAGTAAAAGCAGAACTCCCAGAGATTTTCTGTGAGTAGGGAGAAGTGGTGAAAACCACTAATGCCAAGGGTGTTTCTTAAATATCCGCCTTGTAGGAATGTAGGTGCTATACATTAGGATTCAGGAAGGTAATTCTCAGTATTCACAATCTTGTGCCTTCTCCTACCCCTTTGCTTTATATAGTGAATAGAATAGCAGTTCTTTCTCTCAGGGCCCTGCAGTGCATTTCTTCCTCTACCACCTCTTCGGAATTGTCCTGCCTCTCCAGATACAGGATATTTTGAAGTAAAGACATCTCATGTTTCCCTGTTGGAATTACGCCTCCTTGTGAAAGAGACTTACAGATATGACGGCCCAGAGAGAGACTGAGTCACTCAGGTGTGAGCAGAAGTAGGAGATCTTCAGCTCTGCTTTTCTGAGCCACTGTTACTGTATGTAATCTGAGAAATATTTGATGTAAGATATCAGCAAGAATGCCTCCAAGAATGACATAAATGAAGGATATGAAGCTGTGGATAATGCTTGAGGTCAAAGCTACTTTAAATTCCCAGGTTCTTCATACTGTAAAAATTGAAGTGTTTCTATCTATGCCTAGAAGGAGAATGCCTGAGGGGACTTAAGAAACTTTAGTTTATACCCTTGAAGGACTTAGATGGGGCCAAGGCTAAGCAATAAATGAGTGGAATCTTAGAATATTGAATTTTGGTTTAAATTCTATTTGAAGAACCTAAAGTCTTGGGTGAGTCTAAAACTCAGTTGATGTGTGTTAAAAATTCCTCTCTGTAGGATGGATTTGTGGTTAGTTATTTATATCAGAGGAAAGGTGGAGAGAGAAGTGAATCAAGCATCCACTTATTAGAGCAATAACTGTAATATATATGGACTTAGACAAATAGAAGAAGTGTTTTAAATGGCTTGTAAAATTTGGCAGAGTGTTAATCCCATGAATGTTTCTAGGTGATCACTAGATTACCAAATTTCCCTTAACCAATGTTGGGTGGTTATCTATATTGTTTCTGTGCTAAATGCCTTTATCTCCCTGTGAGTTGTGAATCTAATTTTTAAAAGATCATACACCATGAAATAACTAAACATCCTAATTTTTTTCCCTGAAGTTGTATCTCAGTATTGTCTTCCTCAGTAGCCTTGTTTGCAGGAAGTTTCCTGCTATGATTGTTTGTCTGCTGCCAATTATCAGATCTGCATTTGGCAGCTTTCCTCTCAACCTGCTGATTAGCTAATGTGTGGTTACTAATACAATATGGGAAACTGGTGTAAATGTGGAAGCAAAAGATTTATTAATTTTATGTGCTAAATACTGTTTGTAATATAATTATCAATACTGTGAAAAGAAATCCTGGCTTAAGAAATAGTCAAGTTTCTATGTTTTTTGTGAAATGTGAATTTTGTGCAGTAAACAGGTATATTTCCCCCTTGATACACACACATAATTTTCATTAGATTCATAGATTTTAAAGACAGAAGAGGGACCATTAGAACATCTAGTCTAACCACCTGTAAAACACAGGCCACAGAAAGTCATCTAGCTATCCTCTATCAGAATTAATAGAAAACAGGAGCCAAACCCAGAGCTGGATGTACAGCAGTGTTACCCCATTAAGCTGGAATAATGGTGATTTATACCAGCTGAGGAATTGGCTGTAGACTTAGGTGACAGTGGATTCTTTTTTGCATAAACCTAAATGAAAATGTTAACTTATATTTTAATAGCAGTGTTGAAAGAGCCTTGCTGGGAGTGAGTTTTTTCAACATGTTTTAAACTTCAGAAGAAAATGAGGTTTTTTCCAAACCTTTCTGAGATGGTTGTGTTCCCTGTTGTAATTTAAACTTGTCCCTTCACTGGATCTCCTGAAGAAAAGTTATAAAGTTAGGAGGAAAAAAAATTCATAGAATTATTAAGGCTGGAAAAGACCTCTAAGATCATCGAGTCCAGCCATCAACCCAACACCACCATGCCCAGTAAATCATGTCCCCAAGTGCTATGTTAACACAGTTTTTGAACACCTCCAGCGATGGTGATTCCACCACTTTCCTGCGCAGCCTGTTCCAATGTTTGACCACTCTTTCAGTAAAGAAATTTTTCCTAATTTCCAATCTAAACATCCCCTGGTGCATCTTGAGGTCATTTCCTCTCATCCCACTGCTAGTTACTTGGGAGAAGAGACCAACACCCATCTCACTACAACCTCATTTCAGATAGTTTCTCTTTAAATCGAAACCTGTACCATTATTTGTAATTAATTCATGCCATAGGATTTTAGTGGGTAAAGGAAGAACTAAGTAATGTAATAAACCCCTGAATTTTCTTAGAACCAAGAAGAACTTTAACTCAAAAGTTCAAAAGATTAAAAAACTCAAGAGCTAAAATGTAGAGTTTGTGATTTCTTTTATTCATTTCTGTATTTGGCAAAACAAGATGTCTCATCACTCCTTTGTAGCCATCTGTACATGTATGTGGATGATGTTGTTATATTTATAGCAGATGCAGCCTTATCATTTAGCTACAGACAGATTTCTACCTGCTCAGAGCTACAGGTTTTAAGAATGCACTCAGACAATATTGACATAGCCAATGCCATAACATGCTGCAATCTGCACAGAAGACGACTTCGTGCACACCAAAGCCGAACAAAAAAACCTCCCTTCCTACTCCCCTAACCTGGGAGAGTGTTTAAAGGAACAGCCAGTGTGAGGAGAATGTACTTCACATTCCCTGAGATTCCCAATAAGTTTCCATCAGTTCCATCTCAGGAGAAGGTGGCAAAGCCTTTTCTGTTGAGTGACAGAGAAATCTGTGGCTATCACGTCAACATTTGGAATACATAAAAAGGAAGACATGTCCTTATTAGAGTAGCTGCTTATGTGTACATTAAGTAGAGAGAATCTCCTCTCATAATACTCACATTCTCACTGATTATAAGCCAACTGCTGCTTTGGCTGATGAACAATCACAGAATCACAGAATCACAGAA
>NW_010185265.1:0-1758 GCF_000695765.1 Mesitornis unicolor | reverse complement strand
CCTCACCACAAAACTGAGGAGTGTTGATACTCGGAAAAAGTTATCTGGTGGCAATTGGCAAAACACATTCACAATGATCTTGCAGTCTACTGACTCCTGACCTGGCAATTACTTGAAATAACTACTGTGAACAGTTGTAGTACTGAACAATTACCTCAGAAACTTGCCTATTTGCTTTTTGAACCTATGACACTTCTTGTCATCAGCAATGTGCTAGTGGCAGTGCATCTCAGAGTCAAACTACACAATACATGCAAAATGTTTCTTATTTCTGCTGCCTAATAATAATTTGATGTTTCTTCTGTTTAGACATTAAGGCATAGTTTACACAGTTTTTCTATTATTTTCATAAGTGTCCTGGACTTCTACCATTTCTTGCTTTATTAATTTCTCTTCCGTGTTGAAGCAACCTAATAAATTTAAATGGTTTTTATTTTGTTTGATTTGTTTTTTTCCACCATGGTTTTGTTCCTCTAAAAATTCTTGCAATCCTTTTGCATTCTTTTTATAGCTCCACTGTAACCTTCCTGAGATGTTGCGACAAGAACTGCATATGATGCCCAAACTTGCATCACGATTTATGCAGTTGTCTAATAATGTTTTCTGTTGTGTCCTCTGTTCCTTTCAAGAATGTTCAATAGTCTTATTAACTATTTTTGACTGCTGTCTGGCAGATGACTATCAAGCAGAAAGCTGTTGCACTGACTCTTGACACCTCTGCTGTTTATTAACACTTCATTAAGAAATTGTACATGCATAGCTAGAATTGTTTTTACAATATATACATTATTTTTCATTTACTGAAAATGAAATTTATCTGCCTCTATCAGACAACCTTCCTGCAACTTTTTAAACTAATAACTAATATTAATCCAATAACTGATGTTAAACTTTTTTCTGTCCTGCATAACTTGGCATCAGTGGTGAACATCGTCTTTCCTTTCATTCTGGTTTGGAATGAAATGAAATTGAAGTAGAAGAATCCCTGCAATATTGTTCCTGGACAGGTCCATGATTATACTTAACAATTCTTATTAGAAACCTTTACAAGAAGAAAGAAAGGAAGAGAAAAGAGATGAAACGGAAAAAAATAAGGAAATATATCACCACCCCTGGATCTCACAATAGTCCTACAATGACAATGATGGACACGGTGATCCCCCAGTGGAGGGCATGAACATGGTTCTTCCCATGGTGGGTTCACATGTGGCTCCCCAAGTCCGTGCCTTTTACACAGCCAAATCCCTCAAAGACTTCTGTGACTATTGATGTGCTGTGCAGGTACCACTGTCGGGGCTGGTGGTCACGAGTCCTTTATAGTCCCTTATATATATATACTCCTAAATAGACTGTGAGTTGTCTTACCTGGCAACACCCTGGCAGACCCTTCTGCTTTGCCAAAGACACTTAACTGAACCTTTCTTTTGTAATGAAGAACCTGCCTTGCCACATTGCTTGAGACATAGATCAACTCTTGCAGTCTCTCACAGGAGTGAATCAGAACTTTTACGCTTTTTCAACAAATTTGCAAAGAATATCTAACCCACAGTCTCCCACTCAGTGGCATGGTCAAAGTAGCTTTACTGAGTTTTCCGTGCTCCTGATACTCCTCTGCCACTCCAAGAAAAGAAGTTGATTTTGGTGACCACCTGTGTCGAGACACCCAGCAGAAGTGTCAGTGCTGTTCTGCTGGCCTGTGGGACCTCAGGTGACGCTTTCCTTGACACGGTTTTCACAGAATCACAGAATCACAGAACG
>NW_010185264.1:3492-3949 GCF_000695765.1 Mesitornis unicolor | reverse complement strand
GGGCTCCTGGCACACCCCGGCAGGCAGAGGAGGTGGCAGTGACCACCACTTCTTGGGGGTCGCCTCACTCCCATGACCAGGTGAGAGGCTTGTGGAGCACAAAGGGGCGTCCTGGGCTGGCAGAGGAGAGTGCCTGGGAGATAAAACCTGCTTGGGCACGCTGAGGCTGGGTCTGTGCTTGCCTGGGCAGAGGGGCACGGGTGGCTGTGGACCGGGGAGAGAGGTGCTGGGGGTACAGCCCATCTCGGAGGCACTGGTGGGATAGGGCAGCTTTGCTTGGGGCTGTTGCTGAGGGCGGGAGGGTCAGCTTCTGGGCTGCAAAGAAACGTCTGAATCGCTGTTGGGAGAGCGTGGTGTGGGGACAGCGCGGTGCTAGGGTGGGCACAGACCCCTGGGCTTCTGGGAGTGGCTGCCCAAAGGGTGCCCGCAGGAGCGGGTGGTGGGCTGCTGGGGGGCT
>NW_010185264.1:2419-3345 GCF_000695765.1 Mesitornis unicolor | reverse complement strand
GAGCATCGTGCAGCAGCCGGTCTCCTTCCCTCATCTGGTGCCACTCTACAACAAATTCTCCCAGGACTTCATCGCCAACTCTGCACGACAAGGCCTCCCCTTCCTGCTCTGTTACCTCCCACGTAGGAGGAGGGAGCTGCTCCAGGCCCAAGGGTGGGGAAGGGAGCCTCTGTGCTGTGGGGAGAGCAGGGAAGCATCTCTGCTCCTGCAGCCTCAGGGCCATGCTGAGCACTCGGCACCTGCCCCCGGCTGCCCTGGGGGTTGCTGTTCCCATACCCGGGTCTCGTGGCAGCACCGCTCTGGTCGTGTTCCTGGGCTGCTGCTGCCTGGAGCTTTGCCCGCTCCTCTGGGTCCAGAGTCCACCCAGGAAAACTTCCTACTCGAGGCTCCACATCCTCTCCTGGGGCTCAGCTCCTTTGTGCCATTTCTGAGCTCGGGGTGAAGCCTCTTGTCATCTCGTGTGTGTGTGATCTCCTCCTTGTTCCCGTGGCTCAGCTGGTGTGGCCGAAACCTCGCGGGGTTCAGACCAGGAGCCCAGTTTACCCCAGTTTCCCAAATATTCCCTTTGTCTGTCTGTGGGTGGAGTTGGTCTCTGGTGCCCCGCTTGGGCATCTTGCGGTGCCTTCGCGGCTTCAGGCTCGCAGGGCTGAGGAGGACGGCGGTGTCACTCACTGGCACCGTGTCTCCCTTGTTGTGGCCAGGCTGGCAGCAGCAGGGAAGGGGTGGTGTGACCCTGTGAAGGTGATGGTGGGTGTTTCTTCTCTCTTGTAGCCTCTCCACCATGAGGATGGCACATGGGGAGGCAGCTCTGGCCAGGCTGCATCGCTCCAGGTGAGACTGGCACCGCTTGTGCCTTCTGAGGCCAGCCGAGGCAGGGTGTCACAGAATTACAGAATCACAGAATGGCTCCGGTCGGAAAAACCCCC
>NW_010185264.1:1318-2155 GCF_000695765.1 Mesitornis unicolor | reverse complement strand
CTGCCCGTGCTCTGGCTGCGGTGTCAGGGCTCCTGCGCGGCTCCCTGGGGTCTGCCTGGTCCTGCCTCGGGCTCTTCCTCAGCCTCGGGGCTGCAGGGGTGAGCTCAGCTCATCAACAGGTGATGTTCTTCTACCCGCCGTCCCCTGAGCGCTGCACGGCCCCTTCGCCGTCAGGCTTGGCAAGTACAAGGCCCGTTTCTCCACACAAGGTCAGTGCTGCCTCCTTTCCTCTGTTGGACACTTCATGATGTCCTGCACGGTTTTGCTGTGCAGAGCCCAGAGAGAAGCGGCTGAGCTGTGCCTGGGGGTTTCTTTTGCAGGTTCCTTTTGCAGCGATACGACCCCAGACCAGGCCTGCCACGGGCTGACACCCCTGACCCCTCACTTGCCCCCGCTGCTGTTTGACCTGGAGTCAGGCCTTGCTGAGAACTATGATCTGCTGCGGAGCCAGAGCTGCTGTGGATGCTGCAGGAGATCAAACTGCAGAGAGTGGAGAGAGCCAGACCAGGAAGGGCAGAGATCCCGCCCTGCAGCCCTGCTGCGTGCCGAACTGCGCCCCTAAGCCTTCCTGCTGCCGCTGCTCCAGACCCTTCAGCTGCTCTCCCGAACCCACCAGACCCCCCCAGCCGACCACACGTGTCCCTGGAGCTGCCCTGCAGCTGTGGCCGTGACAGCTCTGAGTGACGAGTGCCGGGGTCGCGCGCTATGGGCTGCCAGGGATCCCAGCTGGGCTGCGGGGAGCTGCGTGTCCCAGTGGGAGCCACAGCACCATCGCCTGCCAGGGCCAAGAGCACACCAGGAGGAGGGGGATGGATGGTCCTGGGGCAGCGGGGCGGG
>NW_010185264.1:0-1110 GCF_000695765.1 Mesitornis unicolor | reverse complement strand
GGCTCCAGGGGGTGGAGATGTGGCTGGCAGGCCTGGTCCTCTTGTGAGCTCTGGAGGTGCTGGGGCTGATCCGTCGGGCGTGCGTTGTGGTTTAGGTCCGGTGGGAAGCTGAGCCCCACGTGGTGTCCCAGTCTGAGCTGATCAGAACTAATTTTCACTCGCTCATCCCTTCTCTGATGAGGGAAAATACAACAAAGGGCTTGTGAGTGAAGACCAGGACAGGGAGGGATCACTCACCAGTTAACAAAACAGGCTCGACTTCAGGAAACAATTTAATTTGCTGCTAATCGAATCAAGGAGTCGAATAATGAGAAATAAAACCAGATACTAAAAGCACCTTCCTCCCCACCCTGGCTCAGCTTTGCTCCCAATTTCCCTACCTACTCCCCACCAGCGGTGCAGGGGGCAGGGAATGGGAGTTGTGGCCGGTTCATCACGTTTCTGTGCCTCCTCCTCCCTGGCTCCAGCGCAGGGTCCCTCCATGAGCTTCTCCAACGTGAGTCCTTCCCGCGGGCTCCATTTCTTCACGAGCTGCTCCATCGTGGGTGCTCTCCGTGGGGTGCAGCCCTGCAGGAACAGACACTGCTTCAGCGCAGCCTTCCCGGAGAATCACGGCTGCCTTGGGGAGCAGCTGCCTGCTCTGGTGTGGGATGGATCTGCTCCAGCACCCGTTTCCCTCACATCCCACCCCTCTGCTGCAGGTTTCTGCTGGTTCCTGCAGTGCAATGGGGCTGGGCTGCCCAGGCCCACGCCGCCTGCTCCTTGTGCTGCCAGGTCACCCAGGACGTCCATGGTGTCACTGCTGTGGTGTCCTGGGCGCTGCTGTCCCTACCGGATTCCCCTCCCCAAATGCCCCCAAGTCTTCCTTCACCTCTCCTTGAAGCGTGGCCACCTCTCACATCCCTGCCCCTGAGCTGCCCATGAAATCCAGCTCTTCCTCACGGTCCTGTAAAACTCCTGCAGCTCCTTTTGGGTGACTCTTCCCCTCCGTGCCGTCGTCTCCCACAGCCGCATGGTGCAGGGGCCGGGCAGGGAAGTCCTTGCCTTGTGTGTTGCTGTGCTGTCCGTGTGCTGGTTTGTGTGCGTGTCGGTGTGTGTGTCGCTGTGCTG
>NW_010185263.1:0-1529 GCF_000695765.1 Mesitornis unicolor | reverse complement strand
GGCTCCGGCAGCGCCCGCTCCACCGCCCTGCAGGTGCTGGACCACCAACAACAACATGGGCTTCTGGTGGATCCTGCGCTTCCCCGTCTTCCTGGCCATCCTGGTGAGCCCTCTGCCCACGCAGACCCCCACCCTCATCCGCCAGGGCCCCTGCCTGCCCCTGCCCGCCCCTCACGGCTCTGCTCCATCGCAGATCAACTTCTTCATCTTCATCCGCATCATCCAGATCCTCGTCTCCAAGCTCCGCGCGCACCAGATGCGCTACACGGACTACAAGTTCAGGTGGGTGCTGGCATCGGTGTCCGTGTCCCTGTGTCTGTGCATGTGTGTGTCCGTGTCCGGGTGTCCATGTCTGTGTGTGTCTGTGTGTCTGTCCATGCCTGTGTGTCTGTGTGCCTGTCCATGTCTGTGTATCTGTATCCCTGTGTCTATCTGTCCATGTCTGTGTGTCTGTCCATGTCTCTGTGTCTGTGTCTCCTTGTCTGTGTGTCTGTGTTTGTCTGTGTCTTTATATGTGTCTGTCTGTATCTGTGTCAGTGTCTGTGTGTCCTCGTGTGTCTGTCTGGCCATGTGTGTGTCTGTGTGTCTATGTCTGTGTATCTGTCCATGTCTGTGTGTTCCCCTGTGTCTGTGTCCCCCCATGTCTCTATCTGTGTCCATGTCTGTGTCCGTGTCTGTGTATGTGTGTCTGTCCATGTCTGTGTGTCTGTGTCCCTGTGTCCCTGTGTCTATCTGCCCATGTCTGTGTGTCTGTGTCTGTGTATCTGTGTGTCTGTCCATGTCTGTCCATGTCTGTGTGTCTGTGTCTGTGTGTCCATGTCTGTGTGTGTCTGTGTGTCTGTCCATGTCTGTGTGTCCCCCCGTGTCTGTGTCTCCCCATGTCTGTCTGTGTCCCCATGTCTGTGTATCTGTGTCCCTGTGTCTATCTGTCCATGTCTGTGTGTCTGTCCATGTCTGTGACCCTGTGTCCCTGTGTCTATCTGTCCATGTCTGTGTGTCTGTCCATGTCTGTGTATCTCTGTGTTTGTCCATGTCTGTCCATGTCTGTGTCTGTGTCCCTGTCTATCTGTCCATATCTGTCTGTCTGTCTGTCCATGTCTGTGTCCCCGTGTCTGTCTGTCCATGTCTGTGTATCTGTCCATGTCTGTGTGTCTGTGTCCCCGTGTCTGTCCCCCGCACTGACGCCCTCTCCTCTCCGCAGGCTGGCCAAGTCCACGCTGACGCTGATCCCGCTGCTGGGCATCCACGAGGTGATCTTCGCCTTCGTGACGGACGAGCAGGCCCAGGGCACCCTGCGCTACGTCAAGCTCTTCTTTGACCTCTTCCTCAGCTCCTTCCAGGTGAGCCCAGCCCGGGGGGCTCAGCGGGGACCCTCGGTGTCCCCGGGGCACCCCTCACCCCACTCCTCGCCCCGCACAGGGGATGCTGGTGGCCGTTCTCTACTGCTTCGTCAACAAGGAGGTGAGGGGACGGCGGGATGGGACGGACGGGGGGCGCGGGATGGGGCGCGGGATGGGGCCGGGCTGACA
>NW_010185262.1:0-27173 GCF_000695765.1 Mesitornis unicolor | reverse complement strand
CAGCGGTGGCTCCGCGGTGCTCGGGGAAGGGGTATTCCTCTCGCTGCTTTAATTAGGTGAGGTCAAGTTTCGAGATGAGAGTTATAAGGCAGACATAAAATGGTTAAGGCTGGCATCGAGGCACGGGGAGTTATTTTAAGAAACGGGGAAGATCTGGCGGGTCTAAACCAGGCGGCAGCGTTTGATCCGCTGGCTCTCCTCGTCAGAGAGATGGCCTCTCATCATTTGATGGGGCATTTGACAGGTTTGATACTTTCTGGGAACGTGTTATGGTCTGCGCGTCTGATGAATTCAACGAGGGCCAGCTCTGTTATGCAAAGTAATTCGTGTGAGGCAAATAACCAATCCATCATTAAAAGACGCAGGACTTACAGTCGCAGTTCAAATTCCGTATTGGAAGCGAGCTGTTCTTAACTTGTCTATTAACTGCACCCATATTTCCTATAAGAGCTATTAAAAAGCGGGGGAGGAATGGATTGTGATTAGTTTCGTAGCATTGGCTTACATCAAGTGATTCTTTTCCAAGGTTACGGTGGACTTGAAAGGTAATATTATTTTGAAAGAGGAAATGTGCTGCGCATAGCTTTGTCCTTGTGCTGTTATTTATTTTTATTTTATTTCTGTTTAGAATAAATAATAAGCACCATCCAGAGATTCTGAACAGCCTGCTAAGGACTGAAAATGAAAATACAGTATGATTTGGTCCCTCCTTCCACCGAGAAGCAGCAAGGTAGCGAGCATTAATATCCCCGTGTTTTGGCCTGTACCAAATCCATTTCCCCCTCTTCAAAGCGAGGTGGAAGAAGTGCACTCGGTCTCTTGCAGTTTTCACCTGCATTTCACTTTCTGAGGAGGTGATAATGACTCCTGGTACAGAAAATCTCCTGTGCCTTGCCTCCTGGATTTAACACACATTGCACAATAAAAAGTGGCCACCTTGACAGTGGTCAGAAAAAATACTTGTCCTTCAGATTATTTAAAATATTTAGATTAATATATATATTTTTTTTTAGGTTGCTGGGTACCTTTTTAAAAATGAAATAAATGAGGTACAGCACAACCGAAGAGGTGGCTGCTGACCATCCTGAAAGCAATTCTGCGTGTGATTTGTGTGCAGCGGGGCGAGTAACTCGAGCGGGTGTCCTGGCTGAGAGCTGTAACCTGTGTGCAGGACGGGGCCCACAGGCTGCCCGGTGCCAGATGTTGCTCTTCACCAACGGTGCGCATCCGCTGTTTGCAGCATTAGCAAAATACCAAATGAAAAACGTCTTTTTTATTTTTTTTTTTCCTCTTACAAACATACATTTGACAAAATCACTGACTGCATCTATTCCTGCACAGGACAAGAAAATAATAATTACGAGAATAGTAGGACATATTTCATGTTTCAGCCTGCGTGCGGCTGAATGTGACTCAGGGAGTTCTGAAGGGAGAGGAACAGCTGTATTCGATGGTTACACTTTGCTTTATTTAGAAGAAATTACTGCGCAGAAGTGCTTATTTTTGATGATCAGCTTTTGATATTTTAAAGCTTTCAGGAAGCCTCACAGTAAATATTTTAATCAGACATGTTAAATATATTTCAGTTGGTCTTATACAAGAAGAATGGATCAAAATCAAATTTAAAAAAAAAAAAAGTACTTTCGGGTGTGTGCTTTTTTTTTTTACCCCTAATAAAATGTGTGCTTTCTAGGTAGCGGAGGGGAGATTCCTTTGCTACTTCAGGTTTCCAATAATGAATTGTTGGCTTCTCAAGGCTGGGACAGTAGCAAAAAAAAATGCCCGTGTGTAATTCTAAGCATGGGAGCAGCTCAAGTGCTGCTCTACTTTCCTGTGTAAAATTACTCACAGCCACTTTGTGTAGGATCGAGGTCTTTGTTAGTCTATTTTTGGCTATACCCAAGGCTCTTCTCATTTAGATATTAGTAAAAATGCTACTGTTTTAAGTAGACTTCCATTCTGCAGCGCTCTCTATTTTTGCCTAGTCTTTATATTATTGTTAAATTTGGCTTTGCAGTAATCACTTGGGAGTTAGGGCTCCGTCCCACAGTCTCCCTGAAATGAGAGAGGGGTGCTCTAAAGGAGGAGACCCCTGAATCAATGGGTGTTGAGGGATGGAAAGGGTCCCCAGGTCCAACCCGAGGGCAGGTTTAATGGCAAAGCCTCTCATCTCTTTGCCTGGTGCCTTGGTGCTGGGTAAACAAGTGGGACCTGATCCACAGCAAAAGGAGGATTTTCTGTTGCAGTCACCTGAAAAGGTTATGGCACTGGCTCAGGTTGTGATCTTTTTAGGATTATTGCCAGTTGTCCTTCCAAAATCCTCCTGAAAGCAGCTGTTTTTAAAGGTATCTCTCTATCGAAGGGTTTCAGAATGTGTTAGGAAAGTGTTTACTCATCTCGCTGATGGGTAAACTGAGGCACTGGGTGAGCAAACCCAGTATTTTAGGAATATGGTAAAATATGAGCAGGGCATGCCGTTTTGCGTGGACCGTTCCCCATGTGTGATGCCAGCTGAGCCGAGGGGACGGCACCATGGGTGTGTGGAGACCTTCCCTCCACTCAAGAAACAGCAGCACCACTGCTGCTTGCAAAGTAGGGTTGTGTTTGTGGTCTGGTTTTCTGTTTTAATCATCTCCTTGGGGGAAAATACGAGAGTGGTGAAGCGTCTTGCTTTGGTAGGGTGGGATTTTCTCTTTGTTTGCTCCACACGCACTTATGGTGGTGATGGTGCTTTGTGTTTATCTTCAGGACAGCGTGATGGAAGGAATGTGTGTTGCCTACATCGATTCGCTCACCCGTATAAACATTTTCAGGAGGAAAGTCTGTATTTGTGTTCCTGCGTTTTGAGAGACTCAACTTTTAGACAATTAATGAGGAATTTTCACAGGTGGGAACAGCTGTCTGTGCTGCTCGTTTTAACTTCAGTGGTACTTTATCCAAATTATTAAAAGCCAGGTAGCGTATAGCAAGACTTGGGTAGCCAGAAATGAGAGCAGCCTGGGTTTCACCAAGGAGTAATTTGGGAGAGGAGCTCAGGTGCTCCTCCGCTCTCCACGTGTGTTGTCCTTGGTAGGTGCTGGTGGTGTCCCACCAGTTCACGGTGGGCAGTGTTACTGGGTTTGCTTGGAGCGTGTTCAGGTCGTGTGTGACAGAGGTATTCAGAAGAACGTTACCTGCCTTTCACAGCCCTGCCAGAAGAGAGATTGCATGCACATTTTCATGCAAACGTGTGATTTTCAGCAGTTTCCTTAAAAAGTACCATTTTAAGATGGTTCATTTGCTAGCATGAAGACTCAGGGTAGAAATGAAGTCTGCTTGCAAAATACTGCCAGAATAAGGATCTGACTGCCAAATACCCAGAAAATTTATAAAACAGATAAATATGAAAAGAGATTTAAAGTGTCAAATGCAAGATAACCCCTGCAGCAAGGCAGGATAAAAGCCCTTATTGTTGCTAATCTAGGAGCACATCGTGTGTCAGGGGTCGCGTATTTTACATCCAAGATGCATTGTTTTACACGCTCGCAGGAAGGTGAGGCCTGACCTGTGATGATGGAGTGGGGTTGTGTCCTGTGCAGTGCAGGACCAGGGATGTCTTACACATGAAGCACACAGGGCTTCCTATACAGCAAACACCACCAAATTTCAGCTCCTGATCTTCCGGTACCGCACTACCAGAACTGTGAAAAGCTTCGCACTCAAAACATTTAGAAATTTAAAAATAAAATGCCATTGGGCAACAGATAAAACCAATATGAATTTCATCTCAAGGTGTAACCTTTTTTTTTTTCTGGCTAAAAATAATCGGGTTTCAGTGGTAAAGCAGCAATACCTCGTTCTCATTATGAAAACATTTTTCCTTCCAAAATAAATGGCAAATGACTACATTTTCTTTTGAAAGAACTTAGTGAAGGTTCTGATTTTTCCCAGAGGCTGATAATTTGACTGCTTCAGTAAAAAGCTTCACCTACTGATGTAAACTGCATCACTTACCATTTGATGAGTTTCACAAACACCCCCAAAACTCCACATCACTGTGTGAATTTCATGAAATGGAGTTTCACGTAGCTCTTACACATCCACATGTCACTGACTTTCCGTTTCGTGTGTCGTGTGTCACCAAGTTACTGCATGTTTCTGTCTTTATTCCGTGTTACTCTGCGCTCCTGCAGCAGCAGAGCAACGTTTCAGTGAAATTCTGTTATAATTTTGCTCTATTAAGGTATTTGGTCGATTGATGTGGAATTAATTCTGAATGCTCTTAGTGGTTTGAGTTGGTAACTTGATCTAAATTAATAAACAAATGTTTTTCTTTTCTCTTGTACCATATGTTGATCCCAATTACATGAACAGAAAGTGGCAGATTGTCATGTTTCTTAAAAGATTACATACTCTTTTGCATAAGAGAGAGTACACAAGATGCAGTAATATACAGGGTAAAAAAAACCTCCACGTGCTGTTTTCTCCCTCCTACTTTTCATAAAGACACACTTCAATTATTTCTCTTTTTAATACCCACTGCTCTTACCACCCCGGCATCCTTGGTGTGCTCTTGGTAATACTGAAGAAGAAGATATCCCAAGGCAGTAAACAACTTTTTCAATTAGGCAAGGAAGATGCAGCCAGTTTTAAAATCTCAGCTAGGACTGTGTCTCTATGGCAAAGGGTGGAAAAAAAAGAATGGATCCAGAAGCTAAAATAGCAGTGGTTGCAAATGGTCTTAAAACGCCTTAAGTAAGGAGAACCCGTTCAGACAATAGTCAGCTTCTGAAACAAAGAACTGTACTCATCTATTATTCAAACTGAAAATAGATTGATAGACATCAAGATTAAGAAAGTTGATGCTGGAGAACAAAGATGTCTCATCTCCATGGGTTTTTTCCTCCTCTTTTCTCCCAAAGACCAAGCTGCTCGTGCTGAACTGAAGAGCCTTGCGCTGGCTGGTACTGATAAGCAGCAGTCCTGTGACTTGGTTGTTTTTATTAACTGTCTCTGAAAGTCATTCACCATTAAACACGATTAGATCCGTTTGTTGCTTTATTTGTGTTTGCACTTGCAAATGTGGTGCCAGTGAAATGCTTTGGGTGTCGATGCCGATGCTGACCCAGCAGTCACGTGCGTTACCTTCTTCCTCTGCAGGGTAAGAAGAGTGACCTTTTTGGGTGGCTGTGACTGAAGATTGCTTTACAGGAGCAACTGGAGAAGGTAAACACAAATCGCATTGTGCACACAGTTTGAACGTGTCTGAAGGGAGGAGCTGACCCTGCAAACCCCATGAGAGTGCCTTAGTTCACAAGTAAAGGCTTCTCTAGCAGCATGGGTAAGGGCTGCAACGTTGGGCTTGGAGCTAAGCTTTTGGAGCCACCACCGTGCGCTAAACCCATGTTTTGCTTGGGGAGATGATGGTGTAGTGCCCAGCTGAATCTTAGGAGTAAGGCCACAAGGATGCACTTTTTGGCTGTCAGCTGGGTTCCAAGAAGGCTTTTTGGTAACAGCAAATGGGAACACCTTGCTCTGTCTGATCTTGGTGGCCAAGCCCATGGCCCAGCACTGGGAGCTGCTGCGGCACAGCCCCATGGCAAGGTCCCTTACTGGGACACATCCCAAGGCAATGGCCGAGTCAGCTTCAGTGCTGCTTTGTTCCGGGCTGAGATGCTCCTGGGTTTTACAGCAGCTGTCAAGCAAAGCAGAAGAACAGAATTTAGCTGTTAATTTGATTGCTTATTATCACAGCAAAAATTAAAAACACATGCTTTTTAGTCTTTTAGAGCATAGCGAAAAGGGAAGAACTACCACTCTCTGCAACATTATTTTTATTTAAAGCAACGTGAAAGGCCCTTCCTTCCAAATTAACTCCTTGCGTCTCTTCTGGTCCAAAGTTTCAAGTTGGAAAGAAATATTAACATCCCAAAAGTGGTGATTCACAAAATTAACTTGCAGGAAAGAAGAGTAAGGCAGATCAGTGTTTGGTGCTGAAGGGTGTCATCTGACTGAGGTTCATATGGCTGCTTTATAATCACCTTCTTTCAGAAATTAATAGTCGGTTAAGCACCATAGCAACAAGCAACACTGATGTAAGCGCTGAGCAGTGGCTGCTGTTCGCTGTGATGTCAGTGCTCGTTAGTGCTGTTCTCTTGACCTTGTTTGAATATAAAATGGTGATTTCATTTTAAACTTAGAATTTTACAGAATGACTAAATGCATCCGAGTGAATTAGAGCTATTTTTAATTTTATTAAAATGTACTTCAAGGGGAAAAAAAAATGTCCCTGTTCTCTTCTGTTTTAAATTAAAATAGATCTGAGGACGATGTGGGGTTTTTTCAGTTCTTTGTTGCCAAAAATATCTATTTAGTGAGGATGAAATTAATGAAGTCCAAGTGAATATTGCAATCCTTGGCCATGCCAATGGTGTATGTCAGCTGTGTGATACATGCCTCTCTTCAGGACTTGCACATTACTGTGTTTTTATGGTGGAGCCCATGATGTATTAGATGCATTTCAGCTGTTGAAGTAAAAGCAGAGCCTGCAGTTTAAGGATATGGTGTTTCCTTGCCCTGCAGTGGTGTTCCCCCTTTGAGTTTTTGTGAAGAAGGGGAAAATGTTAAGTCCCAGGTGCATCGGACGGTCTCAGAATTAATGGGACTCTTGTGGAGCCACCATTCACGCATGGCCCTGATGCTGTGTAAACCAGGAAAAATAGGAATTTTGGTGGTGATAAATGCAAACCGTTGCCTTAAGACTCGCCTGAGGTTTGTAGCCACGTCTCCAAAAGCAGACACGGTTTGTGCTGCTGCCACCAGCACACCCTTCATGGCAGACATCCCCGCTGGTGAGCATCCTTCAGCCCTAGCAGTTTGGGGAATTCACAGAAAACATCACAGGAAAAGACCATAAATCTCTCAGTCTGACCTCCTGAGTGCTGGGCATTATTGAGTCTCACCCTGTGTGCCTGGGCAGAGCTGGTAAGTGGTGTTCAGACAAAATCTGTCTTCTAGAATCTGCTCCAGGTGCAGTGGGAAGACCCTGAGAGTAGAGAACCACAGGTCAGCTCTGGTGGGATGCTTGTTCAAGGATGTGTTTTCAAACCGTGCAAGCAAATTCACAGTGTGATGAAAAACAAGTTGTTCTGTGTGTCCTTTACCATTCGGACTTGTTTCTCTGAGGAGGTCTGGCTCTGTCCTGCTTCCACTGCAGTGAGAGGTGCCGTTTTTAATGAAAACCTGTTTGTGGCAGGGTCGGTCCATGATCTTGCAACATATTTTGTAGAATAAAGCCATAATGAATGATCTGTGGTCCAAGAAACTGGATGTCAAGTTTCAACTGTGTGAGAAGTGAAACTGCCGAAATAATAAGCCATGAGAACAGGAGATAGTAATGGAAATAGTGCTAGAGTCCTAATTAGAGCAGTGCCACTGAAACAGGGAAGGTTAAGGGCTTGGTTGATTGAGTTTGAGCTCGATTGCTCGACAGCTTAATTCCAGGTGAAATCCCATCTCCTGAGTTAGCGGTGAAGCCGCTCGCTGCGGTGACAGAGCAGGGCTCCGAGCTCCTCCAGGAGCGGCCGCACGGCCCCAGGTGTCCCAGTGCCGCCCTGGGCGTCCCAGTGCCACCGAGGTCTGGTCTGGGGCACACGGAGCAGGGCACAGCGCGGGGCTGGGAAATGGGGTTGTGTGCCGCACGTTTCATGCGCTTCCTTCCCTCCCGTGAGCTCCAAATTGCTCTGAAGTAGCAGAACAAATACAGCGAGGGGCTTTGATGGGTTAAACCTTCAGAATTAAGATGTTTACGGTCTCCTTTATTTAGCACTGTTAGGCATAATGCCTAATTATACGCCGGTTTTTCCTCAAAGTACGAGTTTGAATTGAAATGTTTGATTTGGGGAGAAGGGAGGGGAAATGCATTTTTAGGGAATTGTGGACAATAGTGTTGGTCTTCCAGAAGCAGTCACTTGTTTAAATGTATGTAAAAGCATTTTCAATAATCAAACACCATTCAGTGAGCATTATAAATCAGGGGTAGCTTGCATGTTGAAAAATTGAAAAGTACAAAACATGCTACTAAACTTGTACATTATTGATAACAAAAGACACATGCAGACTTTTAAGATAGCAAAGATAGAATCCTTTAGAAAACCCTTAACAGGGGAAAAAATCAACACAAAGGATTTAGCAAAGTTGCACTTAGTTTAAAATTTGAAGTCTTAATGCTTGTCAGAGTTAAATGCTGATTAAATATTGATAATAAAACAGAAGCTATCTGCTGTAACTTGGAACCCAATGAGATGATCAACAGATAAATCAGTGGGTTTGACCTTTAACTTTTTTATATAGGTGTATTTTCTCCTCCATTCCCTTCAAGCCAGGAGAAAGGTCAGAAGGACTTCTTTTCCTAAGGTCAATTAAAAAACTGGGTTGTGCAGTTTGTGTGTAAAACAAAGTAGTTCTAGGACAAAAAATACTAGTTTTTCCCAGTAGTCCCACCACTGTTCGACAGGGAGGAGACACAGCTCTCAAGCTGGTTGGGATGCCTCTGGGCCACATCTTTGGCCACGGCAGGAGAAGCTCCGGGCAAAAGTCAGAGCCCTGAAACAAAGTTTTTTCAGCGCAGTTTCTTTCTGTGAAGGGCTCAGCAGCGTGTGCAGCTTCTCCCAGCCCTGCTCTTCGCTGGTGCCTTCCCAGCAAGGTGAGGTCCTTGCTCCTGTTTCCTACAGTGGCAGTGATACCTGTGCATCAGGCAGTGGGAAGTCAGCAGGGTGATGGTTTCTTCACTGACACTTGCACCTTGGCTGTTCTTGCTTTTCACTTAATGATCTTAAAGCAGATTAGAGAGCCGAAACAGCTATCATTCCTAGGAGGTGTGATGTGCAGCTTCTGCTGAATACGGGTCCTGTGAGTTGGGTGCATTCATAAGAAAGCCTGTGATGGAGCAGCCAAGCTGCTTCTTGGACATCTCCAATGTTTTCTCTGCAAGAGGCCCCAGTGACATAGAGCCAAACTGGCAGCATTTTGTGTGAGAGCTTGTGTCCCTCCAGCAGGACACGGGGATCTGGAGACCCTATAGGTGTGGGGTGGTGGTCACGTAGCTGGAGCGGTTACTGTGTCAAGCCACATGTAAGGCTGGGTTCATGATTTCGGACTGTTGGGAGAGGTTGTAATATCCAACTGTTAAGACCTTTGAGTCACTGGAACTGAAAGGCACAGTGCGGTGCAAAGTGCTTCTGTAATCCCTAGTAACAGGAGTTACAATATTACCTGCGTATTTTGGGATAAACCCTAAAACGGCTGCGTGGGGGCCTTTGACAACACAAACTGCTTGAAGACCTCACCTATTTGAGTGAAACGTTTGGTCCAGAGAAGGGGTGAAGCTGTGACTTTCCTGAAGCAACTGGGTCAAGAAGATGTAGAAAATAGATTAAGACATTTTGGAATAATTCAGAAAGTATCTGAGCAAACCTCATTAGCATGGACCACTGGCACACTGCGTTGAAGACTTCAAAGATCTGTCAGAGGAGTTTTCTGCGCTATTGTCTGGCAGCATTAGCAATCTCAAGAGAACATGTTTCTTTTGTTTGCTTTTGGCCCATTTAGCTTTTCTTCTTTCTCTTCTTAATGTTCCTTAATATATTATAAATCTTCAAGTGGGTTGCTAGAAAAACATGTTTCTCGGCTTTGAGATAGTCAGTAGCAGGTTTTGATCTTCTTATCTGACGCTTTTGGACCAAATCCTTCTGGGCTTCATGAAGACTGCTAAACTGAGCGAGATTTGGCCGGTGTTTTGCATAATCCTGCAGTGTTTCTTCCATTACCTTAGGTGGATGCTCGATACGATCTTCAGTAAAATGCAAGTGCTGATTTATGTGACTTAACACGCGTTCAAAGCACCATCATCTGTTCTGAATCTGTGAAGCATGGGGCTGAGTGGCTCATGCGCACCTCTAGATTTGGAGTCTGCTACCCTGATCTGTACCCGCAGATTAAACACAGTTGCATGTATTGAGAATTGCCCAACATATGAAGGTTGTAAGCATTAAGCAGCCAGAAAGGGTGCCCTGGTGTCTGTCAGTGCTGTGAGGTCCATTAAACCAAGCTGTCATCAGAGGAGGCCCAGCCTTCCTCATCCAATGACTTTCATGCAGAAATGGCCAGGTTGACAAGCGCTATCATGGACCTCAGGGCAGCAGCATCCCTTTGGGAGCGGGTGTTTGGATTCCTCCCACCACTCTGCTGTGCACCAGGAAATCAGTGATGTGCATCCCAAGAGGGAGCCACAACATCCCATGCTGGGCACTGGTGTGTCCATGAGGTGTTTTTGTGGTGGCTGGCGCAGTGGTGGGCAGTGCTGTTGGACTCGTCAGCCTGAGCGGTTTGGGAAAGGACACTGTGAAAGCTGTGTTCACAAAGCTGGAGCAGCCTGTTCTTGTGCCACCAGTGGTCCATGAACAGCCTCTTTCACACCAGTTGCAGCCTTGCTATGGACACAATCAACAGCTATGTTGCATCTTTAAAGCTGGCCTAACTACAGGTACACCAAGGAAGCAACTCCTGATACACCAGGCAACACAGACCAAAAGTTTCTGGCCCTGACTGCCTGCCCATATTTGTCATTGCAACATAAGAAAGCGTTTTTCATTGCTGCTAAAGGCAGGGGCTTCGGATGCCTCCTCCAAGGTGTTGAATTGTGTTTCTCCCAGTGCAATCTGAATCCCGGGGCTCTCCCACCTCTGCTGGCCCTACACTTTTCAGTGCGCTCTGCGTAATACGGCTTAATTGCTCAAAAGGGCAATTTCTGACTCTGAGCTCACTGTTTATTTTTTTGGTAGGGTAGCACAAACATTTGGACGTTTGTAACCAAGACTCTGACGTCATTTCCATTGCAAATCATTAATATGTGTAGTTTATAATATGGCTTTTCAAAACAGATTTTTGTTGAAATATGATGATGTCTCTTTTGTTTTTTTTCTTAATAAAAAGTAGAATTGTTATCCCTCTTCAAAAAAAACAACAGTAAATTAGCATCTCTTGAATAATAGGCCTAATTTATTCTCCTTTTCCTTATTTTTGGTAGCCCCTGTGGTTATCCGTATTAGTTGTAATACAGGTGTTTAATTTAATCCTGTGTTAAGGGTTGGTGGATGCCACTGACGGGAGGAAGCGTCTGTGCAAGGGCACAGCATTTCCTGCTGCTGGGCACTTCCACAATGGAACCGGGGTCCGCAGTTGTGACGTCGTAAGGATCTCAGAAATAGAAAGTGCCACGTCCAAGAGAACAGCAGCACAGATCTGTAATACAGGCAGTGAGACCATTTCCTTTTGGGGTAGGATGAGGATGTTTTAACTCTTTCTGAATTGAAAAAATGTCGTGCAGTTATTTTTGCAGTCTGTGTTGGCTTCCTTGCTGTCATCGTTCTCCCTGTAAATCCTTATTCCAATAACCGGGAAAGATAATTCTTATTGGGAAAGTTTTGCTTTTAAAGCTTTATTGAATGCAAATTGGACATTGTTAAAAAAATTATTGGAAAAGAACAGAAAAGACATTTGTGGAAAAGTGGAAATCCCTTTGCACCTGTATTCCTCTTTAGGACCTGGCGTCAGGCAAGGCAAAACGTGTGCTTGTGTTGTCTCCTTTAGTTTAAGGAGGGAGAGATGAGGACTTCAGGTGCTGCTTACTTAGAGCATCCACAGCTCTGAGCTTGGGTTTGGGGAATGTTGTTAAAATAACCCCACAGGAGGCCTTGTAAAAGTTGTGAGAAATGTGTCTGCTGGGTCAGTTACGTGAGACAAACTGCCAGGGTAAGGCTACCAGGGTCCAAACTCGTTATTTACTCTCTGCTGTCTGTAAAATGATTCATTTCTGCCTTTGATTTCACAGTGGCTAAATATGGAGGGAAAAAATACTAATTAGACAAAATATTATTTAAAACTGAAAGAATTATCTGGATTTTGTATTCATGTAGTTAAAAGAAGAGTCTGGCCTGTCCTTCTTTTGAAAGTTGAATAACTGAAAGAATATAGTTTGAAAATGCAGACTTTGGCTTCTTAAAATTTCTCCTCAACGAGACCTGAGAGCATGAGGCAATTTTTTTTTTAAATAATTTGAATTTTAATATTGAAGTCATTCTTTAAAAAAATACATAACTTTAATCTGATTTTTTTTGGAGTCTACAAACCCTGCAATAAGTTTCAGAAAAATGCATGGAGAAAATAGTGCGAAGGCAACGCGAGCACGGTGTAAATCCCACGTGTGTAGTGTGTGCTCGCTAATTCCCTCAAGTGTGTGTAGCTGGTGTCGTATGTTCACAATACATGTCCAGCTGCAGCGTTACCCTCAGTAAGCTGCCATGGCTAACTCTGAAATACATCAGATCAGCCGCAGTGTTTTCTAGACACTCGATTGGGTCAGAAAGTCCAGGAAAGTCCTTTTCCTCCTTTCCCAGCACGGTCGGGGTGGAAAGCTCAGAGAGGAGCGGGGTGAGCAGTTGGGTTTGCTGGACCCAGCTGTGTTTGAAGCTCAGACTGAACCCTTCAGCGGTTCCCAGCCGGGCAGGACGAGGCTGTGGTGGCACCACATCCCGGTGTTGCTGCACCCCATCCCGGTGTCACTTATCCTCCAACTTTGAAGTTGCCCTGCCAGAAGCTACTGGAGGGGAAAGCTTTTAGTTATGAGGACTCTGAGCACCCTCAGTGAGTCCTGGGAGCACTGCTGAGGAGAAGCATCCGTTCATAGCGAGAGCACAGGTTTTGTTGGATTGGTGCTGGACATTTGGGGATCCCCAAGTGCTGGTGTGGAATGAAAGGTTCCTCTGCTGCAGAGGGTTTCTGGGAACCGTCTGCGATGCCTTGTGCATTGCTGTCAGCACACATCTCACTGCTGCCATACAGGTTCAGGTTGACTCTGGTCCCCCACGTGTTCAGTGTAGGCCACGAGATCCCCTCTGTCCTAGCTCACCCAACCTTACCTGCTTCTTGCATCAAGGGGTCGATGTGTATAGGTCTGTCCAACCCTGACTGCTTCTGATGGACTTCATCTTTCCCCAAGAGGAAGGGGAGAAAAAGGTCCAAACCAAGTTTGAGGAGACCTTCTCTCTAAAAACAACTGTAGAGAGACTTTCCCAGATTTTGTCCTCTGACATTGCCATCCCTTTGGGTCACTGCCCATGGAGAGCGATCAGTGGCATCAGCTGGGTAAGACCTTCGTGCATCTCTGCAGAGAAGTGGAGTTTATCATAGTTTTATATTGGGTTTCCCTCAGCGTGTAACTGGATGCATTAATAGTGACATGATCCCGGGGTGACCTGGACTTTAATGGGTTTGAACTTGGAACTGTTCAAACATTAAGAAAAAGCCCTCGCTCCCTGTGCGTATTCAGCAGCTGCTTTTTATATGCAGAACCCGGTTCAATGGCGGCGTATTTTCAACTTCCAGATGAAAAGGACTAAGGAACTGCCAAAAAACCTGGGCTGTTTCTCTCCTGGTGCAGATGTGTGGCTGCCAGGACACACATACATCAAAAAGACAACGCGCCTCTGAGCAGTTTAAAACCTACTGCTTTGTTTTGTTTTGCTCGAGGCAAACACAATGTCAACCCCCTCAGTCTTGGGAGAGGGTTTGTGCCGTGAGCCAGAGCTCGTCAGGGTTTGGGGTTCGTTTCCCACCCCTGCAGCTGACTCATGCCATGGCATGGGCACTGTTTGTTCTGGACAAAGCTTGCTTGGTTTTTCTTGACTCTGTGCATTGCCAGCTGTGCGTGATGTACCATCCAGAACATGCTCTCTATCCCATGTTAAACCTTAACCCTGGTAACAAGGCTGTGATTTGATTTTCCTGTCTGCAGTGAGAGCCAGATTTGCCACTCGCCCCCCAGGGGAACATTGCAGGTTAGGTTATGTGGCAGCTCAGTAAGTTACAAATTGTTCCTTTCTAAAAAAAACCCAAAACAAAACCCAAAACAACCAACAACAAAACAAAGAGACTCTGCAAGGCCCAATTCTTCTGCAGTTTTGGGCAACGTGCCCCATTCCTCCTGCCCAGCCCATACCTGACGAGGCTCCTTTACCAAGTTTGCGCTTGAAAGGAATTCCATTTACAGAGTTATCATGACCTGCAAACGGATGGGCTCAAGGGAAGGCCCAATACCAGCTCGCTGTTGGTGTCTGGTGTGGGGCTGTGCAGCAGGGATGGAGCTGGTCACCCAGCAGAGCCCTCCCCATGGGGTGACCATAGAGCCACCCCAGTGAAGCTGTCTCACTGGAGAGCCATCAACATTCACTGACCACCAGGTCAGACCAGACTGCCCTTTCTTTCTGGCATTAAGAATTACTGTGTATGGAGTTTACTCATTAAATCGTTAGCGAGTTGCTGTGTTGTGATGTGTTCCCATAGTGTCAGTCCCAGCAGCAGAGACCTCTCCTTTGGGTGTCTGTCTCCAGCTCTTTCACAGCCACAACCGCATTATGGTTCACGTAGAATACTTTTATTTTTCACTAGGGATGTAAACCTGTGGTCCGTAGTCCTTTAGTTCAGATTTTTCTTTAAAACATTAATTAGTGTTTTAGGTTTATTTGGGAAAAAAAAATTCCAAGTAATGATGACATTGTGTAAAAATGCAGCGGCCAAAGCGTACGTTCTGGTGGTTTGCCTTGTCTTATAGGAACATCATTTTTGCCCATCACTATTAACAATGCAAACACCCTGAAATGCTAATAGCACTAGTAAGCTTTTAATTCCATGGAATTTATTGCTCGCTGTATTTCCATGAATTTATAACGCTTTGATTCTTAAGAGCCCCATTTAATCAGTTTTGCCTGGCACAGAACATAATAAACAACTTGCTGGTGCTAAAGTGCCACATGGGGGAGGCTGCTAACAAGAAAGTTAAATGCTTCTGCCACTAGCAGTTTCTTCGCTGTATTTTTCATGAGCTGTTACTACCAGTAATGTACTTTGCTGGCTGTAGAGCAGTGGTTAAACACGGTGACAAACCAACAGTGCTGCAGCACTGTAAACACCCCAAGCAACACCAGAGCTGCGCTTTAAACCAGGCTTGGGGCTCGGGATCATTTTATGTGTCAGCGGTTTTATTGTTTTTAAAAAAAGGCCTCATTTTTCTCAGTATCTTAATACAGGACTTTAGGAATAAGTAATGAGTGGTATAGATTAAGAAAAATAATGTGGGGGGAGAGAGAGCAACAGAAAAAATAGAAATACCTTAAAAACCAGTTCTTGTTTGTTTGTGCTGCTTGACCATAAAAGTACCAAAAGACTGTCTTGGAGAAAAAAAAAACAGATTATCAAGTGCTTTAAAGCAGAAAATGTCATTTGAGTCTCAAAACTGCACCAACTTTATATAATTACCCTTTTAATTATCCCCAGTGGCCCATGAAATTTGTAAAATAGAGCATTGAGAGTTTGATTTACTTACACGTTGCACTTTAGTGTTATGCTCTTAATGAATATTGTTTAGTGCTGATGTCAGGCAGCGATTGCCGAGTGCTATGTAGAGGTGCCTGCTGCAGGGCTGGGTGTTCAGAGGGGAGCTGCGGAAACTCCTCCCTAAATAAGTGTGTATGTAAAGCAATACGCTCTCATCTTTGTTGCCTGAATGGAAACTACGTTGGTTTTGTCCTCTGCATGCAAAGCAGTTTCCTATATTTTCTTTATTTAACCATGCCACAGAAACAACTATTTTTAGGGCATTTATTTGGTTTTGTGTCAGCGCCTTCCTCATTATGGAGAACAGTTGTGTCCTTCTCTACAGGACCAGAACGTAGCAGCAAGGTCTTTAATTTGCTCTTAGGACCTAACTGGTGTAGCCGATGGTAATGGAAATAGCACTGATCAATATTTGATGTGGGGTTTCTGTGGGGTATCCAAATACCATTTATTGCCAAGAAATCGCTAGAATGAGCTTGGGGAAAATAATCCAAAGCATGGTCTAAAAATCCAGCTCAATTAAACGGACGTCTTCAAAGGTAAATGGAAACAGCAGTGAACAGGAACAGTACAAAGAAATAAGGCAGGGTCTGAAGGGTCAGATAATAGGATGTAATAGCTGGTGACCTCTGAGTTACTGGTACAGCTCTGAGCGAGGTGGAGAGCATTTGCATATGGAAATGATCATCAAATGTTTTCCAGTGCTGCTCTGGTCCTCAGGACCCGTCTGCGGACACCTTGGGGATGCTGATCCTTGAGGATGGGGCTGCTCTGCTCTTGCCTCGCGCTCCACTTCTCGCTTTCACTCCGAACTTAGTATTAAGAACGTGGACCAGTGGTACAACGACTTCAGCACCTCCAGTGATGTACGTGACCAGGAGCTGCCAGAGAAAGCGGGAAAAGCCTGAGGTTTTACTTTCCTCACAAAAATTGTGTTGATGTTTTTCTGCACTCACTGCTGTAATGTTCTGAGGATTCGTCTTCTCTGTATGCACTGCTTTCGTTATCATGCTGAACTCGTGAGATCTCAGCATGGCTCCACATTTCATAGGCCTGTCCATATAGTGCTGAGTGAAAACTCAACTTGTGTTTTTCCAGTTAGTGAATATTCCAGTATGTGTATGATCTATACTGTCAATGTGTAAATACTGTAGTTGGAGGAGAGGAACAACAGAAAAACCAGTTATTTTGCAACTTTCACATAGCTCAGGGAAAATTTGACTTCAAGTCCCAGCTTAAATAAATGGTAAAAATCTATTTACATGCCAAGGTCCAAGGTTTTATAATATAAATTTTTCTTAACGTAAACAAAAGAGTTAAACATTTAGTGTACAGCTGAAATTTGGAAAGTCAGAGTTGTGTTACTTGTTTACAGAAACAAATTTCAGCAAATGGTTTTCTGGAATTTTGAAATTTGGCTTTATTTCTACTTGAAAAAAATACCTTGTTTAGAAGAAGCTCAAGGGAACAACCTGTGAGGAGTCTTAATTAAGCGGTTTTGTACAACGCCGAGCACAACGGGGCTCCTTTTTTGTTTGTCCCGAGGCCCTGCAATAATAAACAAAATTACCGCTAATAATTGGGGCCCTTGATTTGCAGCTGCAGGACGCAGACAGTGTCAGCTTTCAGTGAGAGCATCAGCGCTGACCTTGAACTTGAATCCGCTGATAAGAGCGGTGCCACAGCCCCTGGGTGCTCAGCGCCGCTGGTGCTGGGTCTCTCCCGTCTCCTGCCCTTCCTGTGCCCAAAGCCGGGCTCTCCTGATGCGGAGTCGTCTCCGTGCACCGCAGTCTCCCAGGTGCTGCTGAATTGGGTAGGGGAACACGCGAAGATGAATGGGTTGTAACAGAAGTGGTTATTTTGGCTCGGTTTTCCTCCATGCGGTGTTTTCTGTCTACCCCCGCGCATGGGTGCGTCACTCCCATCCGCTTGCACAGCTCCTTCAATGCGTGAGGTATCCTATCACGCTGGTCTTAAAACACCAGGAGATGGTAGAAGACAGAGTGTTTGTCTGGTTTTTGCTATTGAAAGGGTTGGAAGCGAGCCCGAAAGCCAAATTGCATGGCAGGAGATTACAAAGCGTTTAGTTTCCAGATCAGATTTTTTCCCTTGCGAATTTTCCTTACTCAAAGGCAAGATTCATCTTGAGCAGCCCCGACCGAGGTGGTGCTCATAACCGCGCTGGAAAACGGCCTGTGGCTTGGAAGAGCAGCGGCTTGGAACGAGGACAGCGTTTTGGGAGCAGTCAGAGCCGTTTCGGTGCTTGCCCCGTCTCACTTGGCACCGCACATTTAACCAAGGTACTCAATGGCTGTGATGCTGCTCCATCACAATGGGTGGTGCCATCACACATCTTGCCTCTAAGAGATCACCTCCTCATTCTGTGTCTAGGCATCAGCATTTGGGCAAGGGTTTTATGGCCCTTTTGGAGCCACTGAACTGCTCTGGTGATGGTTCTGAGAAGTAAATTTAAAAATCCAAGGAAAGTAGAGAAAGGCCAGAGCCTAATAAATAACTCCATTATCCAGTGTATTAACTTGGTATTGTCCTTCCCCAGTTGCCTGTCATCACGTGTATGGACAGAAAAGTGAGCTCTCACCTCAGAAGTAACTCGGAATAAGTGAGATTTCTGAAAGGCAGTTTTTACTCCCATCTAAAGTGGCACGCGTGCAGTGGAAGGTGAATAAGAGGAGAACCCTCTGAGCCTCGTGGTCAGGCTCGCATTTAGCCACCCAGCCGAGGAGGGGCGAGGGAGCCGAGCCAAAACCATCCCCGAGACTCCCATCAGATCCCTGGAGGCGTTCTTGTTTGCAGAGCTGCTAGGAAATGGTTTTCTTAGGGAAAAAAGGAGTTGATGTTCTTTTTTTACTTCAGGAGCCAGTTTTTTGCTCTCCAGTTCAGATGATGAACTTGTACTGGCCTTGAATTTCAGGTCTCTATTTCACTATTTTTCATGAGCTGTAGTTTGTGCATTTGTTGGCAAATTACATGTTTTTGCAATCCTGCACGCCTCTTGCTTTTAAGGAAAGCAAGAAGGGAGCTGTGTTACATTTAAATGCTCTTTAAGATCCCTTTGCATGTGCCTCTGCATATTCTTGACCTCTCTTGCTTTGCTTTATGTGTTTGTAGCATTTTTCTTACACTTACATTAGCATTAACAGGGATTTGTGAGCGCAACAAGAGGAGAACATGCCCCAGAGTCTATTCCTTAATTTCCCTCTGAGGTGGAATGGGGTTGTCCAATGGGCCACATGCTGTGGTTTGCCATCCTTAGAGTAGTTTTTGACTCCTTGTAGAGCAGGTTCATCTCTCCTAAGGTGCCTGTGGTTAATCCAGTTGGGTCGTACGTGGCATAGATCAAGAGATGCCACCCTGAAAAGCGCCAGCAAGTCTCTAATGCGCCTTTTCTGAGCAAGAGGTGCACAACATAAAAGCACAAGAACCATTTGCCCCTGCAAGAATTGTGCACTCACATGATTAGTGAGGCGTGGTATTAAATTATTTGAGCTCTGTGCATAAATATATACAGGGAGAAGGCTCATAACGGGGGGTTTGAAGGTGCTTTTGTTCCTCATGGGCCCATCGGGCAGCAGTGTTTTTTGGTGGAGCTGTGCGCAGCCCAGAGCAGGTCCTGCTTGTGTGCATTGCACCGTCCACACCCAGAAATGCCTCCTCCTGTTTTATGGGTGGACTTTGCGGCTTGAGTGGAAATAGAAACACAGTAAACACCAACTGTGTCTCAGAAATATCCCCAGCAACACAAACTGTCGCTATTTCAGCTGCTTCCCAAGGCCCCTTCTTGGGGGGCTGGTCTGCAGCTTTATTACCAGCTCTGTCACATCAGCCGCAGCACCGGCCCTGGAAAACCTTGTGGTGCAGCTAACAAATACCTGCAAAACCTTGTTTGTATGTATGTGTGCTTGCATTTAAGATGCAAACTTGTATTTGAGTGTGCTTCCTCCCTGCAATATATAGCTGCAGAGCTATTTCTGAGATCTTGGGAGAGATGGGTTTGTGGTCGGTTTTTTTTTTTACTGTGTTTTTCTCACTCTGATGTTTATTAACATCTTCCCCGATGTCCAGTTACAAGGGATGGGCACATAAAAGTTTACATGGAAATACATTTCTCTGTAAGTGCTCTCTCCCTGCGATTCCTTTGCAGCTTTAAACCAAAACCAGTTCCATCCTGTTTCATCCTTTACCCCTCACACCCGATAAAGGACTTTTTTGTCTAAAATCCACCTTGTCCTCTATATTTTTTGCTGTGGTTTGCGTGTGGATTTGCAGCAGTGGGTGTGAGCCCTGTTGGGAGCCCACATCCCAGCTCACCCTGGCCATGGCCAGAGGCACAGCCCTGACTCCTGCGTTTGGTTCCTGCTTTCCCCTCTGAACACAGCAGTGCACCCAAAGTCACCATGCTGCCCAGCGGCAACTTGAGGCACTGAAACAGGAGCTCACAGAATTATATGGGCTGGAAGAGACCTCCGAGATCATCATCAGCTCAGAGCCAGGGCTGGTGATGTTCGTTTCTGCTTCTCTCTGCCTGTAGCCAGGCTCTCTGGATGCAGTTCAGTGCATTGGGGACGTGCACTTTTGAGATGTACCTGGAAGCCAGGAGCCCTGCAAGGGCTTCATGGTGGATAGGAATTTTGTTAAGAGTTTATGTCTGTCCTTGTCTAACTGACGTTATGGAGTGAGCTAACGAGGTGCTGTAGTAATTGTTTCAGAGCAGTTTTGAAGAGAAGCGGTGTTGGAGCGGGTTTAGCTTTGCTGCACGGCCACCCCTGCCTTGCCTTGGTTTGTCTGCTTCTGTTCTGTCCTCTGCCCCCCTGGAGTTTGCAGGGCAGACCTTCATGTCCTTAACCAGGGGGTTAACCGTGGGCAGCTTTGGAGTGCTGAACTGATGGACACTGAGGTTCCAGGATCAATGGATATTGGGCAAAGTCCGTGTTCTTTGTGGCAGATTCTGCTGGTTGGGTTTGATTCTGCTGGTTGGGTTTGGTTTGCAAGGGTTTGTCAAGGAATATCTTGATCTCTAAGGGTGTTTGTCCTGGCTCTGAACGAGAAATGTACCAAACGCTGCAGTAAAACCAGGCCCTACCCAGAATTACGTGTCTGATTCCTTTCCCTGGTGGAGCTTTTCCCCTCTGCAATGTAAAGAATACATTTGTGACATTGGATATCTTAGCTGGAATATGGGATGTTTTCGGAAACTGGTTTGATACCAAGTTTGCTGGTCAGCCAAAAGGCATTGGAAACCATTGTGAATGTAATGATGTGGAACTGAGCTGAAGTTCTGGTTCTTGTCTCTGTCTGCCCCATCCCAGTAAGGCCCACAGGCTGTCGTGGTGCCATCCTGGGGCTCCAGCAGCTCCTCGGGAGCTGGGAGAAGTGGGAGACAGAGTCACTGCCAGTGCAGCCAGCAGCCACATTTACCCTTTGGTTCGTCACCGTCACACAGTGTTTTAGGAGCGTTAATTATTATTTCTGGTACCCTAAATGGGGAATGCGTACTGTCAGCTGTTGTGGAAACACATCAAAAGACAGTCATTTCCCTAAGCAACGCAAGAGGAAATATGTTTTCTTCTTAATTTCTACTTAAAAGGGAAATTTTTAAAAATAACTATTTTTTTTCCTATTGTTACATTTTATTTCCCTTCATCCTCCTCTCTCAGAATTTTCTGTGTATCTAAATTAATTAAATTAATAGCAAGGCCAGGGTTTGGTTCCAGGTGGGTACATCCAGCAGCGCTCCCCAAAGCATCCTGTTCTGTTCAGCACCAAATCTGTTCTCCACGAACCGGAGCTGCTGTGGATGGAGGGACCTGAGGGTCTGAAGTGTCCCAGGTTGGGACGGTTTTTGTGGGTCAAAACTCTGACTTTTGTGATTAATATTATCAACATTTTGTGATTATTTCGTGCTGCTTCTCCCCAGCAGTTTCTTTCCAAAAGGGCTCTGCTGTGAACCATTCATGCTGGTGGGCTCGGCCACTGCTTCCGTGCGGTGCAGAGGGGTGGGCAGAGGCTGTGACTTTGCAGAAGCACAGGGTTACCTCCAACCACAGAAATCGGGCTGTAAAAATGATTAACTCCATTCTGTCATCCACAGATCTGGCAGTTTTGTGTAACTTATGAATTAAACATCTGGGAGGTGTGTATGTATTTTTCCCCCTTTTAACAGTCACTAAAAGCGAGGCAGATAAGCAGTTGAATAATTTTGGGTTGTCCGGTAATGCTGCAGCGAGTTTTGGGAGCGGATCCCTGGGATGTCTCTCGTAACAGAAAAGGCAGCATTGCCATTAGTGTTGGTGAGATGAAGATGCTGTGCCTCGGCCACGAGAATTTAACCTTCACCTCCATGCAAACAGACAGGACCTTAACCACCGGGGTCTCCTCGCAAAGATCCCGGCAAAGTAAACAGCGTGACACTTAATTTATCTGCCCCGGGAACGGGAAGGGCTCAGTCGCCCTGATGGGATCTGTGGTTCCAGGGAGTCTCGGTATTTAAAACCTGCTGCTCAGCCTGCTAAGCCGTCCCCTGCAGCTTTCCTTAGTGCGTAAGATATGAAAAAATCTCCTGTCCTGCAAAACAGATATTAAATTGGATACTCTTTCACCCTGCCACGATAAGAAACGTGGCAGAGAGATGCAGGAAAATGGAATGCTGCTTAGAAAGAAAATATATTTGAATCCAACATAAAAATTGGCGAGATAGGAGGATTTTCAGCACTAGTAGCAATACCCTCCCCAATGAGTTGCAGAAAATTCAACTCTCCCTGTAGTTTTCACACTGGATTGTGAATAAAAATGGTTGTGATTGATGAAGCGTTTGGTGTCTCACTGTAAGTTGGTCAAGAGGGACTTCTAAATCACCCAAATGAAATATTGCATTATCATGAACAGCAATATGTAACTGTTAAGTATGCCGTTGCTTATCATAAGCTCAGGCTCCTCTGGAGCTCAACCCAGCGAGAAACCTGCGTGCATGGAGCGGAGCGAGCCCCTGCATGGCCCCCAGCGCCGCCGCCGTCCCCTCCCGTTTCGGAAGGACCCTTCTATGCCTGAGGCATCGCCTGCGTTCTCGCAAGGCAGGGTCAGCTGTGGCAATGGGCAGGAGCATTGCTTTTGGGGTTTGTTTCTGAGCGAAGGAGGAGAAGGCAACACAACACGCCTTGGTTTGCTGAAGGGCACGGACCCATTGGTTCAACGTGGAAAGCCTTGGCGATAAATTACTTCCTCCTGGATGGGGCTTGGTGCGTAGTTTTACTGCATATTGGGCTTTTTTTGCATAAAGTTTTTTAGCAGTTCTGTGCGTAGGATGATATATGAGAAAACAAAGGGGATGTTTTATGGGAAACTAGAAAATAGCATTAAAAAAAGTAATTTTGACTTCCTTTACTAACACAAAGAAAGAGGCTGATGGTTCCTATTTAAAAAAAAGACTTCTAGAGTAGTGCCCCACACCTCCTGTTAGAAGAGCCCTGTTGTGCCCAATATGACCCAATGTCAGCCCAGTTGGGCTCATTTTCAATGTCCAGAACTTTCCAGTGAAGTCTTGCAGCTGCTTCGCAGAACAGGATTAGAGAAATAAACGCTGCACCCCTTGTGTGAGAACACATTAGTAACAACGAGCCAAGAAGTCTGAGGATCGTCCATGTTTTGGGGGTTAAATGTGGAAATGGGGGATCAGACTGAAGGCAGAGGTTTTCCTTTTGACCTGGAGTTGGCCAAGCTGCATCTCCAGAAGTGTCCCGAACTGGACCAACCCCTCTGGTTTCTCTAGAGACAAAAAGTGCACGCACCCCACCATGAGCCAGGTGAGCGCTGGGGCAGTCGCGGTTCGTTTCTCTCTCACCTCCTTGTCCCTGTCTGCTCGTTTTCCTGCTGCTTCAGCTGCCGTTGTCTCCTCTCTATTCAAATTGGGTGCTTCCTCCACCCCTGCTGCAGTGGGGTCAGAGAGGAGGAGGCAGTAGATGGGGAGTGGTGCCACACACCTTCCTCCCTACCCCCCCCCAGTCTTTACCTGCTGGTTTTCATGTCCAGGCTCCAAAGCGCAGGAGCTCGGTGGCAGCTCCTCAGTGAAGTGGTAGTCAGGGTTGCTCGCCATGGTAGGGCAGTGATGTTCCCCATCTCCAGAAGCACCTCCAGTTTTGGCTGAAGCTTTTTGCCGCAGTTTGGCCTGAGGCAGAATTCCCAGCAAGGAACAGTTTAGTACAAATGATTGAAATTTGGGAAGTTTACTAGTAACGGAAAGGAAGATCATTAGGATGGGACATGTTACGTTAGGTGCTGGTAGTAGTCGTGCCAGTAAGACACTCTATGTGCGCACATGCAGAGTGATGGGAGGCTGTGTGCATGTATGATATTTTAAAATACTGATATTTTAATCAGTGTAAAATTAGAGGAAAGACTTCCAAGTGTGTCAAGAGGCTTAGATCCTGTTGAGGTGAAGTGATACTGCACGGGGGCTGGAGGAAAATGAAGGAGAAGCTCTGCTGCTGTGATTCCATGGGATGCGCCTTGCTGCTCGCCCCTGAGCCAGCATGAAGTCCTTTGGCTCACAACCCCTCTAAGGCATGGAAGAAATGTCTCCTGCTGGCTGCATTGCATGGTCAGGTAAGGAGGCTGATCTCCAGTGGTGGAGGAGAGGGAATTTTGGAGACACCAGCAGCAGCTGCTGTGGGTTCTGCAGCTGCACACGTGGCCATGGCCGAGGAGGCTCCACTTGCCAGCGCAGCATTGACAGCACGGGGGGTGGCCGGCCCTGTCGTCGATCCCCACCATCCACATCAACTCCTGCACCTAAACCGAAACAGTCATTAAACTTTTATCTGGATAGGAAAGCTTCACGTTTTCTTGACAGGGCAGATTCTGTGGCTACTAATTTATTGCTGCAGTTGAAGGAACAGGCGTCTGTCTGACACGTGCCATGTAGTTCAGTGGGTCACTGCTGACATCATGCTCAAAATCGTTATCTTTGCACGCCGCGCGTTTTGGGTAAAAGCTTTTATTTATAGTCGGTCATTAAAATTGAGACCTGGTATTTACTTTTCCTCTGATTAGGTTAAGGAGTGAATATGAACAAAAAGTACCCTCCTGTTACCACCAAGCAGTTTACAAACTGTGCTATTCACACGCAGCCTTTTTAAAGGAATGATGTTAAAGCATTATGGGCTTAAATGGTACGTGTTAGTTAATGCACTTGTTTTTCCCTGCTAGGCCTGGATTCAACACTGATTGGTGTCGCATGGAGTGTATTTTATTTCTTCCTGGTCCCTTATGGGTTCTTGTCCTCGTCACCGAGCAGGTGAAGCCCATGGTCCATGCTGGAGGTGTGAAATGTGCAGCAAAGTGCTGTTGTACTGGGATTATGAGGATTTTGGAGGGGTTGGTGGCTGCCTCTGTTGGTCTGAGGTTAGAAGAGTGGAAGGACTGAGGTGGTCTGGGTTCTTGGCTGTGCATGAGCATTTTGCTGGGCCAAATAATGAATCGTCCTGTCCAGTCCCCAACATGATGTGTGTGTTCCCCAAGGCTTTCTCCATAGAGCATGGGCTGCCGTAAGCCACGCAGGAGGTCCCCAAAGGATGCATTAAACTGCATAGGGTGTTACCACCAAATCACTTGTGATCCACTGGGCCACAGAACCATGAGCATCTATACTGAATATGGTATTTTGTTACTGCTTAAAGGTCATGAACGTGAGTGCTGGTCACTTTTCCACACGTGGTTTCTGCGTGGAAGCACCAAAGCGATGGGGGTTGCCCCCATCTCCCCTCCCTGGGGACCCCCTGCCAGGGCTCCCTGCTGGGTTGCAGAGTGGTGCCCCTCTTCATGCGGGTTCACGAGGGGAGAGAAGAACACTTCAACACTGAGTGGCTGTAATGAAAATGATTTTTGACCAAAAATTGTGTGTTACCAGTTGGCTGAACTGCACAGTATGCATTCTTAATGTTACTTAGGGCTGGGTTGTTGTTTTTTGGGCTTTTTTTCCCCAGATCTTACTGCTAGGATCACTGGCCCATTTCAATTTTTATTGAAACAAATAAACCCAATAAAAACACTTATGCTGAGAGCTGAAGCTCCACAATAAAGAAAATAAAAATTACTCTGTATTGAATTTATTGATTTATTTATTTACTCCAACTGGAAAATTGAGTATTGTGTTAATGTATTTTATAAGAATCACAGTGCTCGATGAAATGGCTAATTTATTTTAGCGTATACATAAATAGCTAGCAATTTTCAGTGAGACAGGCTAATGAAAATGATGCTATGAAATTGTCTATACTATGAGGAGTGATGGAGTCAAGTTATTATTGGTTGAGTGCTACGACGTAGTGAACTGGCCATCATGTCTTTGAACTTTTGAACTGCTACTTGGCCGCGTGATTTATTGATCTGGATATCGGCGTGTTAAGTTAACTTTGTATTTTTGTTGGAGGGGCGTAGATGAATAATTTTATAGATGCTTAGGTTGAAGAAGACGGTTGAAAAATGTAAAGTGTGTTAACAGAGCGGGCTTGCGCCACGTGGGAAGGCAGAGATGCTCGTAGGTACCATTAGATGTCAACACTGATGTTCTGATTGCTGCGGATTAGCCGAGTATGAGCGAATCTGGCAGGGTAAGCGCACATCATATTTGTCAGGGAAACGCTGCCTTTGTTCTAAGTTCAGCGCGTGATCTCGCAGCGACTTTCTTTGCCCGTTTACCTGAAACCTCTCCTGGCAGTGCATCTTCCCGTGCCGGTGCCTGGTATGGGCAGAGAGCATTGGTGCTCTCATCGGCCCTGGCTGGAGGATGCTCCACGCTGCCGGCCGTCGATGCTCGCTGGTGGAGCATGCAGTTGGGCAGCCAGGTTGGGCTTTCGCACCCCCGTCACCAATTCGTGCAAACCCCTCTCCTCCCCTGGCTGTGACGCCCTGGCAGGGCTGGCTGCTCGTGCTGAGCCTCGGCACGCCACGCTCGCCGCATCCGTTGGTGCGAGGAGATGCTGCACGTGTTGGTCTTGGGGCTCTGCTTCGGTCGCGGAGCCGAGGTATTAAAATAACATTGTTCAACTTCAAGAGCTTTCCTGCTGCAGAACTTTTGACTGTGCTGGTAGGGGAACCTTTGCACGGCGACTGCTCTGAGCTCTGTTTCTGATTAAACTGAATAACTTGACACCTGCATTTTACAGTTTGCTTAAAGTGCTTTATCCTGTAAAACTGGCCATTTCAAAGCTTTAAAGCCCGCGGACTTGGAGGGGTTTGCGCAACTTAGCTCATCCCACCAGTTCCCTGCGATTGTGTAAAACGCGACTGGACTTTTCTAATCTGCTTGCCTCCTGCTTTCCAAATCGCAAATTTAACGCCTATCCTCCCCGTCCCCGCTCACCCTCTCGCTCTGCCGTGGGTCTGGGAAATGCAGGCATTATTGTGGGGTTTTTTTTCTTTCCAGTGATTAAACTGACATGTCTTTATTTGGATGTTAAAAGCACTCCCCCTCCTCCTGTGCCCCAGCACATTTTCAGCAGTCTTGCGTTGAGAAATTGGGAAGCTGGTACCACTTGCCTCTCCCCCCCACACTCCCCTTTTTTCTTCCCCCCTCCTCTTTATTTATTTTTCTTAATTTTAAAAGAGATGGCCTGTTGAAGCCAGGAAACAAAACTAGTGGGCAAAGGCTAAAAACAGAACTGACACCAACGCCATTAGCTGCAAAAGAAAAAAAAAAAAAGAAATTTCCATTTCATTGCAACGATGTTATT